>NC_046660.1:71323552-71330532 GCF_010883055.1 Belonocnema kinseyi | reverse complement strand
ATTTTTCAATTTAATATCTTAAAATTTTCCCATTTTTCGTAAAAGGCTTAAAAAATTAACCATCTGGAATTGAAATTTCTTAATTTTCACCCAATTTAAATTTAATTAATATAAGTGAAATGTTAAATGGGAGTGATTAAAAAAATTAATGTCCAAATGCTTGTTGACTACATGTTTTTAGTTTTAAATGAATTTCGGATTCGTTTGATTTTCAACATTCCTTCGTACAAATTTGTTCATTATTAACTTTTCCCATTTAAATTTTTTTTTATTTTCAATGTTTTTTTAGAATAATTTAATGTTGAAGGTTTACAATTTAAAATTAAATTTTTTGTAATTAAAAATTATGTAAGTTTAAATGTTTTTGATTTAAAATTGATCAGTTTTCAAAGCTTTTTATCAGAAATAATACAATTTCAATTTTCTTTAATGTTAGATAATCTAATTTTAAACCTTTTAGTTAGAAAATATTGCATTTTTAAAGTTTTGAAATTGTATTATTTTCAAAATTTTTATTTCCGATCATTCAATTTCGAGATTCTTTAATTCAAAATCAAATTATAAAATTTTGAATGCTTCAAATTAGGAATTATACAATTTCAATCCCTTGCGCATGAAATTGTAATATTTTCAAAATTCTACTTAAAGATGTTTACATTTTGCGAGCTTGTGTTCCTCAATTTTTCAATTTCAAACACATTAAATCTCAAATTATTCTATTTTAAACGTTTCTTTTAGAATTGATACAAGTTCAATTGCTTTTCATTTCATTCGAAATATTTGTCTTTTTTTCCAAATTTGACCTTATCTACAATTATTTTATTTGAACGTTTTAAAATTAAAATCATACAATATATTACTTTCAAAATTGAAAAGCTTTCGATTGAAATTCATTAATTATTAATTATTTTTTCAAATATTTGTTAGACCTAATATTTAAACATTTAGTTAATAATGATTCCTCCCCTGGGGTGCGTTCCCAGGGGCCACTCGGGTGCACTCGGAGCCGTTCCACGACGTAAGGCGAGTGTTGGGATTCACTCGGGTGAACCGTTCAGTGATCACTCGGGTGAAGAGTGGGGGTCACTCGACGGGTGACTATTTCACCCACTGAAACTAGGTAGGTGAAAGTGAGTGAACAGTGGAATTAGCGGGCAGAAGTAGCGAGAATCGCAAGTTTATTATCTTCATCACTTTCCACTATTATTGAATACATCACTGTTTGTAATTATAATGACCTCATTACTGAAGCAGCAATTAAAATCTGCGTTTCCTGGTCTTGCATTTTTTAAACTTTTGTCTAACGTAACCTCAATTATCTTTCACCAAACATACACCCGACGAACACTCGAAACCGTTCATTCTACCGTTCTCCTTCCACTTCACTCTAGTAAACTCCGCCCACTTCTTTACTTCAACCACCAATTCACCCGGTTGGTCGCCTGGAACACACCCCTAAGGGCTGCAATACCTTGTAGCTGGTGGGTAGGTTTAAGCGTGTGGGACATAGGGGTAAAACGGACTCAGGCTGCATGTGTATGTATATATATATATATATATATATATATATATATTATAAGACCCCTATAAACGGACTCTCCTCGTATGAATGATTGTAGTATGATAGAAGGGTGAAAGCCTGGCTAACACGGGCCTTCTCGATCCCTGGGTCGAGGCCCCTCCTGGACTGATTCCAGTTTTGAATCAGCATAGGAATGACCTGCGGCCCGCACAGCGACCAAGAAACAGCCCTCCGTTGGTATGGTGGCCTGCGAGCGATTATTCATTGAGTGTCTCACTCAGTGTGACCACCCCCTAAGCCATGGTTGGAGAGTGATCATGCCCGTGAGACTTTGGCATTTAAGGGTTACGAAGGTGTCCTAACGGACCATCGGGGGCACAGGACGACCTCCCCGAGTAATAAGTCTTACCCTAGCATGCGGCACTCTGAAATGGCGGAACTTTTATTTCCCTAGCTGCTCGTGGGAACAAAAGTGGATCAGGTAAAAAACAAAAAAGAAGAAGGAGAAAGGGAGGTGGCGGAGAAAGGAAAAAGGTTGGGTTCTAAGGGGCCTAACATAACCCTTTCCTCCCAATCTGTCTCTACGGAAAGCCAAACCCAGGTGGGGGCTTTACCTCCAGCTCTTCCAGGGGCTGAAGGATTGTCGGTCCCTCTAAGTGAGGCTATGAAAACGGGAGCGGCCAATTAGTCCTCCCTTAATAAAAAACGCATGAACGGTTCCCTGAAAATGAAACGGAAGAGGCAAACGTATCGGGCTAGCGGAACAGCTGCGATACCTGGAACATCGGCGACCATAACACCGATGACCAGCACTGAAGCTTAAAAGCGAGGAAGGGGCTCAGAAGGCACCCCCCGAGGGGAGGGGGCTAAGCCTGTGTAGATGCACAAGGCAGTCCAACAGCCGACGAACAGGGAGTCGTCGGGGGCTGGACTGACAGCCGCTCAGAGGCCTGTCCCCCTGACGATGGTGATGACGGATACGAGCTATTTGGAATCGCTGCCACACTACAGAGCAGTATGAGCTCTCTGACACTGAGCATGCTCGGGTATTAAATGTCGACTCGTCGCTACCTCTTCGACAAGAAGTATTGAGTTAGCCTATCCACGAAAGAGGAATGGGTTAAAGGCAAGGAACACCTGTCCAGTGACGGAGACAACTGGTTTACTGACGGCTCCAGCAAGAAAGGGAACACAGGAGCAGGTATATATCGTAGAAGAAATAGCATAGGCTTCACAATTGCGATGGGGTCCTACGCCACATTCGTATGTGCTCAGACATCAGGGCTGCTCAATTGGCCCTGAATGGAACAACGACCATGTCGCTACTAGTATGAGAGTACTTTAAGGCACTGAATAAACTAGCGTCAGAAACGAGTCACTCTACTTTGGATCCCTGGACACAGCGGCATTAAGGGCCATGAGATATCGGTCAAGCTAGCAAAAGCTAGCTGCAAAAGAAATTTTTACTGGACCTTAGCCAGTTGTAGGCATTCCCAGTAGGTTAGTCACTGAAGATATTAACAGTTGGCTGACCGACGAACTCTCACCAAGCGAAAGAATTACTTAAGCTCGGGAGGAATGAAGTGAAGATCCTAACAGAAATATTTATAAGACACGGAAACCTCGAGTATCACAGACATAAGATAGAGCTTCAAGAAAGTCGAAAAGGATAATGAGACTTCTACTCATATCCTTTGTCACTGCCCTGCGATTGCGGGGAAACCTGTAACACTCCCAGGCAGTTACTGCATCAATGAGTCTGAAATATCAGCCATCACCGTGGCTGCGGTTCTCTCCCTATAGAGAGGGCTATGGGGCCACGCTTAAGGCTTACAAGGGAACGCAACGAGATCACCCAAGCGTTAGGGGCTGTTACGGTATGAATTCAGAATAATGATAATTGTAATTGTATACCTACAACATCATCGCCGGAGGTTTCAAACATCATATTGGATTGACTTATAGTATCCTAATCTCATCAGTCACTTGACTAAATCCGTAGGTATGATGTATAACCGGGTTCACCCGAGTAAAAGTTTTGAATAAAGAATAAGGTGTTGATGGTAGCTCTAAGAAAGCAACCAGAGGTGACTGTTGTCACCTCCAACGCTAGCGGCCGCTCGTAATTGCATACCTACAACATCATGGAAGGAGGTTTCAAACATCGTATTAGATTGACTTATAACATCTTAATCTCATCAGTCAATTGACTTAGTCCGTGGCTATGATCTATAACCAGGTTCACTCAGGTAAAAATTTGGAATAAAAGTAATAATAATGGTTTTTTAAGGTTCATTGCCAAAAAATTGACCACGTTAAGTCACTGGCATTTTCCTCTTTTCCTTTATATTAATAAGTTTTTTTTATAAAACTATTGCAGTAAAGTACCGGAAAAAAATATATATATATAAATGCTGAGTAAAATTCAATATTTTAAAGTTAGGCATTTTACAAATCTTTAGAAAATATGTCCCACCATTTTTCTGCCTCATCATACAGTACTACTATTTTAAGATAAAGCTGAAAATAATTATTAAAACTGTTCATAGTTCGTACTTATAATACGTAATATAAAATGATCACTATTCCTGCGTAATATTTTTTAGAAAATTTCCAGTAATGATGTACATTAATTCATCATAACATAAAGCGACATAATTTTATCAAACGCTGTCGTCAAAATAAAATAAATAATGAAAATAATTGTTTTTCCTACATTTAAAAATGACTTTATCTGTTCTTCATTTAGCTCCAGTTAAGAATATACGATTTTTTGATAGTGACACAAAATCACACTAAATAATCACACCGATCTAACTTGTGGACATTTGAATTTACTTATTATAACATACACTTTGAAATAAAATAAAATAATGTTTAAAATATTATTCAAAAATTAAAATTAAAAACACGATATGCAAAAGAGTTTATTTTTATCGAATTTAGAAAAATTCCCGTGATTAGAAAGCGTGACTCTATGTGTGTGAAGTTTATATCTATCTCGTATACTTTCCTTAATTTTATATCTGCATATTCATCTTAGGTAGTCAAGAAATTATTTCGTTTTCAAAAATCTCTTTGCCTAAAACAATTAAATTTTTCGCAATCCTTAAATTGTTTATATTTTGAATGTTACGTAATAAACACTAAGAGAGTCGAATGCGCGTATTGCCTGCGTGCATTTATTCCTAGTATATTCTAATCTTTATTTTTGCTTTTTGACTGCATGAATTCACTTTATTGTAATTTATTAGGGAATCTTCTTTATATAATAATAATTCATGAGTTCAAAGTACATGCACGGAATTCTGTGAGTTACCGCCTACACAGAGGCCCTTTATAGTTAAGCGATTCCCAAGACCGCGAAAGTGCGATAAAGCGGAAAGGCTGTAATATTTACCTGCGCGTGACATTTTACGACAAGGGAGGCTGATTTCTAGGTCGACCTTTCAGCAAGGGTGGAAATAATATTTTTCTTAGAGAATAATCGAATATGCCACCCCTGCTTGAGACTGACCTCCAGTAGGTCACACGAGTTTCGGCCTAACTGATAAATAACTTCCGAAGTAACGCAAGAAAGGAAATAGAAAATACTTTTGACACATTTCTCATGATGAAAAATGAAGAAAAAAACGCCCCAATGAACAATTCGCTACGTCATTGAGCTCAATCGTTTAAGTATGAAATTCATATTTTAAAAATGCATGCTGTCAAAACTTACTTTAAAAGGATTTGACAGTCTGTTCATTTGACAAATTGTTACATGTTATTATATACAGCGGCTTTATAATTAGAAAATTGGATGGGAGAAACCAGTATGAAGTCTATAGAAGGGCTTTTGAAGTCATAATATTGATAAATTATGATCAATTTGGGTCATTATTACATATCAAATTGAAGCAGGGTCATTAATTTTGAGGATGCACTAAAGTTATCTCAAGTTCGAAAATGAGCATTGTTAAAAATAATTTATAAAATCAAGGAAAATAATCCAACTGTTAATTATTACAACTAACTATGGAAATATTTGAGACGGAACTGAATAAGAATATTAGAAAATAATCGTAGCATCAAAATTATGAAAAGTTAACTTTTTTGACAAACAAAAAAATCTGTTTTGTTAACAAACAAATCTGTAGGTCTTTTTCAAATGCACAATTTTTTTGTATTCATCTTTTACCGTATATTGCACAGTTTGGCCGAAAAATGTAATTTTTGGATGTTTTATTATTTTGTATGCTGTCAAAATTTGAATTTTTGATTTTTCAAGAAAATTAAAAAAGTTGTTACAATAATCTTGAAGGAAGTTCAAAAAGCAGCATTTTTCTTCTTTTGACTTTTTTTATATCGTGCATTATTTGGCTTAAAATGTTGATTTTCGTGTTTTTTTTGGGGGGGGGGGGGGGGTTTTGTAAATGATATAACTGGTAATTTTTTATTTTTGGAAAAAAGTCACGGGGATAAATTTTTTGAATTTTTAAATATTATGAATAACCGTACAGAGAATTTTTGAATTTTGAAAAAAGTAGTCTAAAAAATATTCAAAATGTGCCCACTTTTTGAATTTTTATCCAAAATGGCTGGCTAACGAACTTGACCTTCTGTTTAGGACACTAAACGATTGTACCGAAGGGCAATCTAATAGATTAATATTTTCAAAAGTTATCGTGTTCACAGACAGACAGACATACATACATCCAGGCAGACATACAGACAGACACATTCGTAACAACCTATTTTTCAGATTCAGGGGGTCTCAAAACGTGGACATTTGACAAAAACTGGGGCGTCAAATTTTACACAAATCGAATACCTTCTCTGATGAGAATGTAATAATAATAATGCATCAGATAACACAATCTTCCCCGCTATGTTAAAAATACAATTAAAAATTTTTCATTTCAAAAACAGTAAGTAAGTGGTGAAATAGTAGTTATAAAACTCCCTTTCAATAGTGCTACTCATAAGAAAATACTACAGAACTTTTTCTTTAAGCCTCAATAACTTGTTCCCATTAGTCAGTTCGCACTGGTATTCACATTATACTGGTTTCCTATATATTGTGCTGAAATTTGGTAACATTTTAAAAAATATATAATATTGCAAAAGCTAGCTACATAAAACAGGGTCGATAAGGTGCGCGCCGTTTCAGTTTGTAAACCGGGGCCCCAAACTTAGTACATCACCAAACGCCAGTTCTTAAGGTCAGCACAGGTCGGATATGAAAATGCCAGCCGATTTTCCTGGTCGAAAAAATTGACTGAAAAACCTCATACGGTACGCGCATGAAACCTTTTATAAAGTGGGGTTTGAACCTCAAATAAGAGCGGTGTAATAGTGCAAGAAGTTTTACAGACTGGAAAACCCTCGCAAAAAGTGATCGAAAGTGCCGGAAAACTCATCTGAAAAACCGCATACGGTACGCTCGTGAAACCTTTTGTAAAGTGGGGTTTGAACC
>NC_046660.1:71316168-71323452 GCF_010883055.1 Belonocnema kinseyi | reverse complement strand
GAACCTCAAATAAGAACGGTGTAATAGTGCAAGAAGTTTTACAGGCTGGAAAACCCTCGCAAAAAGTGATCGAAAGTGCCGGAAAACTCATCTGAAAAACCGTATACGGTACGCTCGTGAAACCTTTTGTAACGTAGGGTTTGAACCTCAAATAAGAGCGGTGTGATAGTGCAAGAAGTTTTGCAGGCCGGAAAACCCTCGCAAGAAGTGATCGAAAGTGCCGGAAAAACTCATCTGAAAAACCTTATGCGGTGCGCGCGTAAAGATTTTTTTATTACATTTTTGGGGTCTCAAGTAAGAGTGGTGTGATAACGTCAGAATTTTTTCAGGTCGGAAAACCTCCGAAAAAAATAAAGAAAATCGGCGTATATTTGAAATGAAAATTTTTCGCATTCGACTTAATGGAAAATTATTTTTGATGGCACCGTTCAAAATATCTGTTTGTGCTACACAAAATTTAAAAAAAAATCATCAACATACGATGGAAACTCGCTGAAATATAATCATTTTTTATCGCGATTTTTTTTAATGAATTAAAAAAAAATCAAAAGCCCGTTTTTTGCGTCGCTGGCGTTCCCAGTGGCGACTCGAATAGGCGATATTTTGAATGGAGCCATCAAAAATAATTTTAAAAAATAATTTTCTAAAAGATTTTTTGAATTAATTTTTTCTCTCTGTCGCTTCTTAACAATTTTTGAAAAATATTTGCATTTGAATGAATTATATCTTATTTTTTGTGGGAAAAATTCACTACAACTCTACCCAGGTGAAAAGTTATATATTAGTTTCTATGTAGTGGAATAAGACAATGAAATATTGCATTTGTTTTATGAACTTTTCTATGTGAAACAAATGAAAAATATCAGTATTTTGTCTACTAGATATAAATTATATTTAACTTTTTTACCTGGGTACTGTTTCTAATCTTTGAAATAAGTAAACAATCTCTAAATATTGTTACTTGTTTTAAAAACGTTCTTATGATGTTCAGCCGTAGCAAAATTTACATTCAAAATTTGAAGCAGTAGAGTTGTAGAAAATATTGTTCCAGAAAAAGTAATCTATTAATTATTAAAATTTAAGCATTTATCAAAAATTGGTAAGGAGCGAGAGTAGAAAAATATTTTAAATACATATTTTTTATTAAAAATCGTATTATTAGTAAAATTATTTTAATTCTTAAAAACATGGGAAAAATGTTTTTTCAGAGATCTGATTTTACGTGAGACAGCGAAATCGAGTTCAATTCAAAGAAGTTCAAAATTATACACTATTTCAAAACAAGACAAGCAGAATTAAATAAATTAAAATTTTAAGAATAAAAAATTAGACAGTTTTTAAATCAAAAACTTTTAAATTAAAAATAATTGTTTAAATTGATAAATTACAAAGTCAAATCGTAACAAATTAATAATTTTTTCAGGAGTTAGCTCGGCTATGCGCGGATGGGAGCTACTGTACTTCTTCGAAATAAATGCAAATATAATTACAATAAAGAACTCCCACTACCAAATTTGATTAAAGTATCAAACTTTTATTTTTATGAAATTTTTTTCAGTAATTTTTCAACTATGTGCGAGCATCATTTAAGCACAACCTACGATGAACCAAGGTTAATTTTTGTTGCAAAGAATTGTACCCTGAAATTAGCGATGAATTCATACTTTTTTCTGTGAAGTGAACCTTATAAAGTTTAAATCGGTTTTTATATTCGTAACTGAAAATAAATTCCAGGTAAAAAATTAAATGCACATTCACTGCCCGGGTGTTCCCAGTTTTCCGGTCCAGTGAACACCCTTAAGCTGTTAAGGGAGATAAAAAAGCTTTCGAGAAAATAATGCTTATGGCATTCAAATAAAGATATTTTTCCAATATTTCCAATAATATATGAAGAAGTTGAAAATAATTTATCTTTACTGGTAAGACACGTTCAAGTCGACTTGAGCTGAAAGAAAAACGTTTCCCCGAAGAACAATTGTCCGTACTACACTGCGTCGGATTGCTTTCTTCCCAGAGAAATTTGATAGCCAATAAAAACGTCAGGGAGAAAATAATGTGTATGCTTTTGCGGTTAGAGACTTAAAAAATTACACACGAGATAGGTAGGAAAAATAAGGAATGTGAGGGAAAATGAGGTATAAAAAAATGATGAGAAATGCGAGGAGGGGCAATACAATTATGGTAGATTGGAAGGGGAAGTTAGGTGAAAGTTGTGAGAAGTACGGGAAATGATTAGAAATAAAGGAGAATCGAAGCGGAAAAGTGAGAAACGGGAAAGGGGAGTAGGGGGGGTGGGGGGGGGGTGATTTCTAGCTGGGGAATCTAGAAGAGAAGGAGGTAGAGGAGTAAGAAGTTAGAAAAGAGTAAGAAATTAGAAAGGAACTTAGAACCTCACGCATAAGTACGTAAGGCATATTAGAATTTACCTTACAATTTGATCAATTTTCCACTCATTGACGTAGTGAAAGGTATTTTTAATATATATTTTGTATCTTATAACAAAATACTATAAGCTGCTTTTATCTATAAAAACGAAAATTTCCAAAAATCTTGTTTGAGTGCTAGTAAATATGATATGTTGAACAAGTTTTCCACATTCTGCTAATCAAATTTTTCACGATTTCTTTTAAAAAACCTGACCAAATTTCCAAAATAGAGAATCTTATGTGAGTGAAATTTTCATTCGTCTTTGTAACTAACAAAACTAAGTGGGACGATGGTCGTGTGGGCTAAAGCGTAGACTTTGGACCCACTCCGTCGGCTTGCGGGTTCGATTCCCCGCCTCGCACTCTGGCAGAGCCTCGGCGGCCCAAGCGGTAAACACTAGTCTAGCAAGAGAGTTACTGTTCATCTCCGGAAAGTCGTGGGACCAAGTACCTCTAGAGAAAAGGGTTTTCTCTAAGTACTTAAAGCTGTTGCTCTTGGTGGTTCGAAACCCACCTTAAACTGTAGGTCTCCCTCCCACCACCAAGCAAGTGTGTGTGGGGGGGGGGGGGTTTAAGGAATAGTGAGGAAGGTGCAAGAAAAATGTAAACCCTTAGGGGACACATTAGAAGCACCCAATCACTCAAAACTAACAAAACTGGACCAAGCAAGATTAAAAATAAAGCATCAAAATTGCGAAAAATAGAACAATTACTAATTTGAAAATTTATTTTTGAGAGAAAGAGATAATTAATAATAATAATAATAATCTAAATATTTTCGCAGCTAACACATTATGTTCGGAACTAATAAAATCCGTCTGCAAATAATACATTCTGTTCGCAGCATAAAGTTGGTTTACAGATATTCCTTTGTTTTTTATTCCCATTTTTTAAAATTTTATTTTTGTTTTATTATTTCAAGTTTAGATGCACATAAATTTAAAAAAATACTAATGTTAAATTCATATTATTATATCAAATTCTATGGGATCAATTTTAAATGTTTGACATTGCAGAATACGATGAAATGAATAATTCAGAACTAATATTTTTGAAATAAATATATTTAACGTTTTAGTTGCTATGTATATTTAATTTCCTTTTTCAGATAATATGCTTTTTATTGTTATGACTTAATAGACCTTCGAGATTTTTAAGTTTTGATAGTAGTAACAGTAAAATAATTAAATTGGTTAAATCTATTACCATTACAATTCTTAGGGATTCATTGCCCATATCAAAAGCCCTTATAGATTTTGTTATGTTTTTTTCTTTTTATTTTCAAGCAGAAGTAAAATATTTAACCTTCTTAGTTTATTACATAAAAAGTACAAATTAAAAAGGTTCATTTCTTTCTTCAAAATTATCAATTTTATATTCAGTGTTTATTAATTGCCTGAATTCCTTAAATTACTTGAATGCTCGGGAATCTCTTAAATTCTCTGAATCCCTACAATCCTCGAATTCCTTCAATATCCTGAATTTCATGACCACAAGGAATTCGGTGCGTTCCTTACTTTTTGGGAATCCTTGAATAATTTTAATTTATGGAATTCTTTGAATACTTTAAATTCCCTGAATTCTTTGAATTTAAAGTATTCTCGGAAATCCTTCAATTTCATGAATTTCCTTGATACTCTGAAATTTCTGGAATTCGCATAATTTCCTACATGCTCTAAAATCCGTGAAATTCACTAAATTCATTAAATATTCAGAGTTTCTGATTCCCTAAATGTATTAAAATTATCTTCATTCTCTGAGATCCTTAAATTCGTTGAATATTCTAAATTCTTTAAATGTTTTGAATTCCTGAATTTTTTTTGATTTTCTGCATTTCTCGAAAATCCCTGAAATTCTATAAGTCCCCTGAAGGTTTTAATATTTTGAATCCTCGTAATTGTTCTTAAATTCCCTAAATGCTCTGATATTCCTAAAATTCTCCATATTTCCTGAAATCTTGTAATATTCTAAATTTCTTGAATTTCTAGAAAATGCTAAATTCCAGAAATTCATTGGATGCTCTGCACACTTTTGAATTATCTGAATTACTTAACTATTAATCTGAATTACTCTGAACTCCTTAAATGTTCTGAATTCTCTGGAATTCACGAATTCCTACAGTTTTTCTGATTTTTTTTTCATTATTTTGAAGTCTTTGCAATTTAGAGAATTCTCCGCATTCAGGATAATCCGCAAATTTTAAAAATTTAGATGAGTGAATGAATTCCGAAAATTCAGTTAAATTTAAGTATTTTAAATTATTGGGAGAAATTTACGGAATTTAGGAGTTTCAGAAAGTTTAGACGAATTGAGATGTATTAGGGGATTTGAAGGAATTAAGGAGACTTCAAGGAATTTCAAAGAATACAAGAGGATTTTAAGAAGTTTAAAAGTATTCCAAGCGATTTGAAAAAATTAATAAGAATATAAAGGATTTAAAATATGAATAGAAATGCAAAGGAATAAAAAATATAAAAAAATGACTGAGTTTTGTTATGCCTTGACTAGGGCAGTGAAATAGTTTTTCAACAGATATTTGTTTGTAGATTAAAAACTATCAATCCGTCGACAAAAAAATATGCAAAATTACTCATTTCATACTAATAGCAACGCGTACAATATTGCTAGTTATTCGCTAAAAATAAAGTTGCGGATGAGCCGTTTTCCCGCACATACGTCGCTTAATCTCATTTCACGGTATTTTTTTAATACTTTTCAAACACGAATATTATTTCCTCTTCAACTGTATTTTGAAACCCTTGTTAAAAGCATATGCAAAAAAATATCCTTGAAAAAAGGACGTTTGGTAAAAGTATGGAGAACAGAACTTTTCAGTAGATTTTACAAAAGCATCAGATAAAACAACTGATTTTTTATTTAGCCCTAACTTCCAGTTAAATCTACGTTATTTAACTAAACTTCTTATAAAATTAAGAAAAATTCCCGTTGCCTATATTTGTACCAAATCTCGTCTCACGGACCTTTATTCTGCGTCTAGTATTAAAATTGGATTTTATAGTCAGGTTAAAAATAGAAATCGATAAATGTAAATCTTTTATGACCAAATGTGAAGGAGCGTAATGCATTGAAACCGATAAATCCTTTACGATACGGTTAATGAGTAGGGTTACAAAAAGGAAACAGGTCACTGGAGGTGAAGACGTTTCGTGACTCAAATATAATAAGATAAAACGGAAATCATGAAAAAATCCTAACTAAACATTCAGGAGACTCTAAGTTTGTATCAAACTTGAGATCGGAAGTCAGTAAAAAGTCAAATTAGTGATTCATTTAAGAGCTATTTAAGGTTTGCTACAAAATCCCAATTTCGAAATTTACTGGTTTTCCTTGACTATAGCCCTGACCAGTGTTGTAATTTCTTAGGCAGCTATAATGTTTCTTCTACTTATTGCAATAACCTTACACCTAGAGAATAAATAATGCTCATGCAAAAAACCATCTAAAGATTTCAAGTCGAAATATATTGCATTTTAAACGATTCTTTCTCAAGTTAGCAAGACGTATATGTTAAAAAACAGTACTAAAACATGATTTTTCAACCGAAAAGTCGAATTATTTAAAAAAAAAATTAAGCGTCAACCAAAAACAGTTGCACATTAAGCTGAATAGTTAAATTTTTAAGTCAAAAAGATAAGTTTTAGAAAACAGTTGAATTTTTAATCCAAAAGTCAAATGTTTTTCGCAAAAAGACACACTTTAAACAAAACAGTTGAATTTTTGACAAAAAAAAAACCTCTTCGCCAAAATAGTTCAATTTTTAAGCAAATAATTCAATTTCCAACAGAATAGTTAGATTTATAACCAAATAGTTTATTTTTCAACCAGAAAAAGTTGTATTTTCAAACAAATATTTTAATTTTTAATTGAAAAAGATCCATTTTTAACAAAAAAGGACTAATTACATTTTTAGTTAACAAAATTGATTTTTAGGCAAAGAAAAAAGCTTTTAAAAAATGGGTAAATTTTCAACCAAAGAGACGAATTTAAAACAAAAATTACGAATCTTCAACAACAAACAAATTAATTTTTAAGACATCAGCTCATTTTTCAACCAAGTAGTTGAATTTACAGATTAGTTCTTAACCCAACAGTTGCATTTTTAATCAAAAAAGATCAAATCTCTACTGAAGGAAATGAATTTAAAAAAACGACAAATTTTCAAAAAAAAGAGTTGAAGTTTCAACAAAGAATGATTTTTCAGCCAAAAGAGAAAAAAATGTCAACCAAATTGTAGAATTTTGAAGCCAAGAAAGCATATTCGCTAAAAAAACAGTAGGATTTTCAACATAAATCGAATAGTTAAATTATCAGTGAAAAAAAAGCTACAAAGACGACGAATTTTCGACAAATTAATTAAACCTACAGCCAATAAACCGAATTTTTAAGAAGGTGATTCAACCTTTAACTTTTCACGCAGAAAAACGCATTTTCATAAAAATAGATCAATCTTCAACCAATAAAATTAATTCTTAGTCAATCATTAGTACCACGTTCAACCAAGTAGTTGAATTTCGAGCCAAACAAGATGATTTTCTTAAGAAAATAGAGGAACGTTCAACAATATAATTATATTTTCAACCAAATAGTAGAATTTTAAACTAAAAGAAATGAATCAACCAAAAATAGTTCAATTCCTAGGGACCGTTCAAAAACTACGTTTATTGTCAGGGAGAAGGGACAGATTTTGTGACAACTTTTGATGTAGGGCGAAAACTAAAATACAGAATATGGCATCACACATGTAAAATAAAATATCGTATAAAAATTTTTTGAAATTATTAAAAGAATGAAAATTAGTGATTCTATTTGATAAGTAAAGCGCACGCACGTGCACACA
>NC_046660.1:71314896-71316068 GCF_010883055.1 Belonocnema kinseyi | reverse complement strand
AGTCTGTAAAGGGATCAATACGACGATCCAGCAAAAGCCTCGTGGACCCTAAGAACACGGAGCGACCCAAGGACAACCGCCTTCTGCATTTTTCCCGCAAGTCTAGAACGGTGACTCTGGGATACCGGGCGACCTCTCAGAGTAAGCAGCTTTATCCTTGCATGTGGGGCTCTACAAGGATGGACGTACCCCTTTCCCTAGCTTCTCGTGGGAACAACAATGACAACACCAAACATAGTTGTAGTAAGTGCGGTTCAAAACAACAGAACGCGCAGGGCTCCCGACAATAGGCCAACAATGCCGACCAATCCAGAGCTGGGGGAGCCAATGAAAATGGATTCAATGCGATGAATCGGCGGGATCTCGTGACCTTTGGTTGAACGGAGCAACTGAATCAGGACTTGCTAGACTGCTAAGATGCGAGTGTGGCCCGTGAACGGGGTTACATGGCACGCCTGCATGCTCTGTGGTGCGAGAAACACCCGGAGCTATCGCACTTTTCGCAGCAACGTCTGCGAAACCATGCTGAACTACTCCGTAAAAGGGGCTATGTAAGCGGAACGCCTACTCTACCACAGCTAGAACAAGCCGGCAACAAAGAAAGAGAGGCGACACTAAGACCAACCGCGGGCAGGCATCCAGTAGATGAAGAGCAATGCTTTACGACCCGGAGAAACATCAACACCAAGGTTTCTCTCATAAGACCAAAAGACGAATGCATCAACTTGCCATAAAGATAGGCTGGGCAAGACAGTACGCGTCTCGCATTCAATTTGTGATTGACTACATCACATCTGGCAGGAATTTTACCACCCAGGTTCGAAAGTTCGCGCGCGAACTCCGGACCCGTTATCACACACTTAACAAGTCAAAGCTGCTGACCATCAGGCAGCATATTGTTGAGAGAATACGGATACTATCTGACGCTAAGAGAAGTCTAGAGCGGAGGGAGAAATGGGTCAGAGAAAATCAACAGTTTCTCTGTGACCCATCTCGACTCTTCCAAGAGATTGATGCCGCTTTGGAAAACCAGATTTACTATCTCATCTGGCAATAATAGTGTGACAACGAACAAGGTCACGTTTCAGAGAGGTGTCTTTCAGGGCGACACCATGAGCCCATTCCTCTTTTGCCTTACATTATTGCCACTATCTCTAGCACTGCGCCATTCC
>NC_046660.1:71308227-71314796 GCF_010883055.1 Belonocnema kinseyi | reverse complement strand
ACACTTGCGGGAAAAATGCAGAAGGCGGTTGTCCTTGGGTCGCTCCGTGTTCTTAGGGTCCACGAGGCTTTTGCTGGATCGTCGTATTTATTCCTTTACAGAATGTAACCTATCTCACGGTTGTGAGACGTGGTTATGGCTGAAATTTTACCGCGATTTCGCTGGAAGCGGGTGCAATTTTTTAGATTAGCACCCGCTCCCGGCGAAATCCTGCGGTTGTCCTTATGACAAATTTTTAAATATATATATTATATAAATAAATACAGACATCGCGCTATTCACCGTTTATCCCTATTCCCTTTCTTCACCCTTTTTTAAAGAATTTTCTCTTTTTACCTCTGATTTCAAAAATAGTACAACTTTTTCTTATTATAAAAATGAAGGTTTTTGGTTAAAGGTGTGATAATTGGATTGAAAATTCAACTTTTTGGTAAACATTAACTTTTTGTTTCAAAATTCATTTCTTTTTTGGTTCAATTCATCTGTTTTCGACTTAAAATTAAAATCCTTTTTCGTTCAGGGGGGTATGGGGGATAAGCACTTGCAAAAAAATTTTTGTTTGTTTTCTTTTTTGTTGTAAAATATTTTTATAATATTGTGTCAAAATTTGAAGTCAATCAGAGCAGAACTCTTAAAGTTATAGGTTTAAAGCCGACCCTTCTCATAGACCGCTGCTGCGCTTGAAAATATAAATATAGGTGGTTGACTTTCAGATGTAACCAAAAAGATCATTCGCCAGTTGAAAGTCAACTGATGATGATAACATGACTTTAAGTAACGCGCTGGGTTGAAAGTCAGCTGCTTTATGTACGTAAAATGTACTTTATAGGTCAATTTAAGACAGAAAGATTGTTGACTTTCCGTTAACACGTGCGTGTCAAATGAAACTCATAAGTTAATTTAAGTCAGCTGATTGTTGAAATTCATAACATTAATGCGCTATCGTTCAGTTATTATGAATATGAAATGAATATAAAATGAAAAATTACATAATTTTAGGAAATACATTTTGTTTTAAATATGAACCAAGAAAAAGATAAGAGTAAAATTAACGCAATGGACATGAGATTCATGCGCATAGTAAGCAGGAAAACCCTAATGGACAAAGTAAGTAACGAGATAATTCTAAAAGAATGTGGTGCAGAAGAGACGCTAGTAGACACATGGGAAAGAAATCGGTTAAGATGGTTCGGACATGTTGAGAGAATGCCAAATGAACGACTAAAGAAACAAGTGTATTAAGGTAAAGTAAATGGCAGCGTGCCCAGAGGTAGATCGCGGAAAGAATGGTTAGAATGTGTGAATGAGACCCTAGTTAGAAGAGACATAAGAAGTCACAGAAACACGAGAGCCTGCATGAAAAAATGCATGGACATAAAAGAAGCTAGAGAAGTATGCCAGGGCAGGAAAGTATGGTGGCAAATAGTTAATAAAAAGAGTGTCAGTAGAGTGAATGATGCCTGAAACAAAGACCTTGGCTATTAATGTACCCAAGTGGGGAACCTTACATAACGACTTCGTGAGGTTCTTCGCTTGGGGTGATTGCTAGAGAGATTGATCAGCAACCTGGTTCGGAGGAGTGTTGCGGAACGAATGTGTTATTTACTTAAATAGCACGAGAATTCTGGATCAATCTGAAAAATCTCTATCCCTTCCACACAATACTCCTTTCCCCTGCCGAGTGACTCACGCGTACCCCGAAAGGGAAATGGCTTAATGGTGTAATAATAATAATAATAATAATAATATTAATAATTTATGCCTAATAAATCAAGTTGTTTTATCCACCAAGTCGATGAGATTATTAGAAGAAAAAAAGAACTTGATGCCACTAAACAAGGCACTTATATCCATTTCAAGCTACCAGATACAGAACGTCAATCTTCAATCCTTTTTAATATATTTTTTTATCACATATGTACCATTATTCTACTTATACTCAAAATACGTTATAGATCTGAGTGCATATATAAAAATAAGAAACGTTGACGAAACAACTATCATGAGCTCAGTGTTGATCGCTGCTATCCAGCGCTATCAACGCCATATTAGCTACTCTCAGCTAATCTCTTGGCTCCTCTTCTAAAATCGCCGAAATCCGTTTAAGTGTTTACGCATCGTCGCATCGCATTTCGCGCACGCCTTTCTGAGAGCACAAACTGAATTTCAGAGCACGCGAATGAAAATCATCCCAAACTCAACATACCTGTCAGTTAATTATCATATTACTCGTATATCTGATACGAGACACTACACTTTAGTTTCATTTCTGGTTGAAATTAAGTGACTTACTTAATTTATTGCAAAAATGAAATTCATCTACATTTAAAATTCATCATCTTGTATTACTGTGAAAGTGCCCGAAGACAATTAAAAAAAAATTATAAAATAATAGAATTTTTATTAGTTTTCACTACACTTTCTACGTTCGTGAAGTGTGCACAGTAAAATGGAAAAGGGAGAAGCTGAAATCGTTTAAAAAATTATGACGAAATTTGTCGTACAAAATCGCATATTTTACTTCAAATGATCACAAATTTTTTTCTAATCCTAAAAATAATCGTTTTTGATTTCCGATAAATCTACGTTGAGATATCGCTGGAACCGCAAATCATCTTTTTTAAGAGGCGTACTCGAAATTGCTCTGCCACTGGGTTATTTAAACGATATTTTTCTACAAAAAATTACTAATTATTTTAAAAATAATACTTTGTAATTTGCAAAACATTTAAATACATTTACTTTAACCTGATCTCGAAAAAAATCGTAAAAAGCGCTTTTTTCATGCATTATCTCCCATTCCCCCCTTAAACTATCAGCTATTATATTTTTGATCGAGAATTGATCCTTTTTTGTTCAATTTGACTGTTTTTGATTTAAAACTCAAATGCTTTATTGATTTAAATATCAACTAGTATATTTTTCTTTGAAAATTAATCTTCTTCAATTGAAATCTCAACTAATCTGTCAACAATGTAACATGTTCGTTTAAAATTAATTTTTTTTTGTATTTGAAAGTTCCCAATTTTGGTTTGAAATTTATCTATTTTGTTGAAAGCTTAATTATATTGTGAAAAATTCAACTATTTTATTTTTTAAATCTTCATGGGTGGAAAACGTAACTGTTTTGTAGACAATTCACCTCTCTGTATTGAAAACTCAAGCATTTGGTACATAAATAATTTCGAGGACCATTTTGTTAAAAATTCAACTACTTTATTAAATATTCCCTTTTTTGAACGGCTCCTCATAGGGTTCTATTAATTCAGTTTGCATTTCAGTAGATTAAAAAGCAGTGGAAGAGATTAGGGGTAAAATTAAACTTATTTTGGTGACTAATCATAGAACACGAACCAGAGAGATGCAGGGTGAACCAGAGAGATGCACATTATTTCTGTGACCAGTCACAGGAATGCCTTCCCATCCTCACGATACGTTTGAAAGGGGTGAGGGTTTCACCAGCATTATCTCTGTGACCAACCATAGGGGTGACATCCTACCCCCACGATACGTTAGAAAAGGGTAGTGGTTTAACCAGCATTATTTCTGTGAGCAGTCATAGGGGTGCATTCTCGCCCCCACGAAGTGTTCGAAGGGGATAGGGGTTTCACCAGCATTATTTCTTTTACCTGTCATAGGGGTGCCTTCCAGCGCCACGATACCTTAGAAAAGGGTAGGGGTTTCACCAACATTACATCTGTTACCAGGGGAAGGGTTGCCTTCTCGCTTCCACGAAGTGTTTTAAAGGTATAGGAGTTTAACCAGCATTATTTCTGTGACCAGTCGCAAGGGTGCCACGAATTCCACGAACACTCTGAATTCATGTCCTAGAAATTCATAAATTCCTAGAATTTCGTGAATTCTTAGAATTTAAAGAATTCTTAGAATTTCATGAATTTCATGAATTCTTTGAGATCCCTGAATTCCTTAAATCCCATAAATTCCTTGAATTCCATAATTCCATTAAGTTCTTAAACTCCAAGAATGCCATCAATACGCGCGCTCAGCCCGCTACCTTTTTTTACCTTTTTTTACCGGTATCTTCAATTTTTTAATCAGTGCTGACAATATTTTTTACCGATATCGACCATTTTTTTCACCGGTACCGAGAATTTTTATTACCGGTACCGATAGTGTATACCCTTCTTTCTTCAAAACAGGAACAAAAATACATTTTTTAAAAAGGGGAAAAATCGGAATATGGAAGAGAGTGTGAAGTATGGAAAACAGTTAAACAGTATTTTATAAAGTTTAGTTTTAGTTTATCAAATATTCCCTGGCTCTTTCAGGTTTTCTTTGACATTCCCTGACTTTCCTAATTAGTTTTAAATTTTCTAACCTTCCCTGATGTTCCAGAATTGCCTAACAAGTAGTCGCCCTGTTATCCAAATCCTAAAAATAAAATAATGGCTATCATTAGTTATCCTTTTCCTGAGAAGAGGCAACACCATAAAAGCTCTGAAGAAATAAAACCATATTTCCAGGGTTGATTTATTATATCCCTTATATCAGACACTTGGTCTGGTGAAAAAAAAATGATATTTCCAAATGAATTTATGGGGATTCTCCTATCTCGAATTGCTTTTCTCGCGGCATAAATTCAACTGTCAAAATAAGGGTATTGTAAGCACGTTACGATAAAAGGAAAAATACTCTTTGAAATCGTGAAGAGAGCGAAGTAATAATTGAAGAAGCTCTTGAAATGAGAAACTTGCGTGACTCTTTAACGGTTTCCTGTTTTCGACATAAAGTACTAAAAGTTAAGCACTTGTTTCTGATACATAACAAAGCGACAACATTATTTTCTAATCATCCGACAGCAAAAAAAAGTAGTATCAGACAAAATCGTAAACTTAGTTTTTTCTAATGTTCACTAATTCATTCTTAAATTCACAATGTAAAAATTCCGGTTAAAGGTTCCACTGTAGAAGAAAAATTGTCTGAATTAAATTAGTAAATCAAAGTATTGGATTGAGCAATTGACCTGCATTCCAGGTTTAAATCATTACAAGCTAAAATAAGCGCGTTGTCGATTTTACGCTGTGGCTATTTTAACCCTTTATAAACCCTCATTTGGCCTGGATTTATTTCATGCTATACGGTCCATATTCAAATCTTCAAATGCAAACTGAACTCTACATTTCCTTCTCTCAATTTCAGGGTAACCGTATTAATCGAGGAAAAGTTCCTGATCATAAAAAATAGAATCTTTTAACACTTTGAAACTAAACAAATTTAAATTAAATGCCATTAAACTCCAACATTTTCTACTCAAAATTGAAGAATGGATCAATATAAATTTTCAAAATGACATCAATTCCAAAAATGTAAAAATACAAATTTCAAAGAAGTGGAAAACTTAAAAAACCTAACGAATTAATTTTGTTCATGCTGAACCATTTTCAAAGTAGAAGTTAAATTATTTTAATTTTAAGCAGTTTCAAATGAATAATTGTTCAAGTGGTAATTATACTTCAATTAATTTTGAAATCTTTTTATAAATTCCCTTTAAATTAATTTTCCAAAATAAAAAATTATTTTTAATATTTTCTGCTTTGTCTTTTCAAGTCTAGAATTTTGAAGTCAATTTTTAGAAAAGACAAGTGAACTGCAACACATCTCAAAATCAGCAATATTCCACTGACTTTCTTCAAACTAGTCTAAGTTTATAAGAATTCAAGGAAATACAAAAAATGGAATCAAATTCTTAAGAATTCATGTTCATCTCAGAAGACTTCAAAACGGGAATTAAAATTAACTAAATATTTTATCTTTAAATCTATGTAATTGGGTAAAATTGAGTGAATTTAAAAGAAATTAGGTGATTCAAAAGGAATTCAACGAGGGCTAGAAAAAATCAAGAAAATTACAAAAAATCAATTCAAGCTGAAAAAATATAAAAATCCACAATATTCCCCTGATTTTAGTGAAATTGGAGTATATTTCGAGTAGTACAATGTAATTTCAAATAATTTAATGAAATTCATCAGAATTTGAAAAAATGTGACTAAAACGATTTTTTAACCCTTAAACGGCCAAAACGCCACTACCGGTACACTGCTTTTCAACGGCCAATAACTAAGACTACTCGACACTAGAAAAAATTGAGACACATATATTTTTATTGCTTAAGATCTCCTCTTTCCGACGGTGCCAATGAAATTCCTCAAAAAAATGACTTATTATCCCAAAATGCAGTTTAAACAAAAAAAACGTGATTTTTCGTGCCTATTTGTTTTTTGTGAACCATTTTCCAAAGCTTTTCGAGTCTGTAATTAACCTGGAATCTCACTAACGGGTGGAATAAATGTCTAAACTTTTAGAATCCATGGTTCAAAGATCGATTTTTCGTTTTAGTATTTTCAAAATGGCGTCTTAATGGCAAAATTTTTGTGAAAACATTCATGAATTTTTTTACAATAAACGATGCACTTTTCGGAAAAACCATCAAGAATAAAAAGTTCTTCTAATCAGCCAAGGAATACGCCTGAATTTTTTCGAAGCGTTTTGAGCAAAATTTTGGATTTTGCATATGAACAATTTTTGCAAAATTCAAAATTTTGCTCAAA
>NC_046660.1:71283866-71308127 GCF_010883055.1 Belonocnema kinseyi | reverse complement strand
ATTTGTCAAGAATAAAAAGTTCTTGTGATCAGCCGAGGAATACGCCTGAATTTTTCCGGAGCGTTTTGAGCAAAATTTTGAATTTTGCAAAAATTGTTCATAAGCGAAATCCAAAATTTTGCTCAAAACGCTTCGAAAAAATTCAGGCGTATTCCTTGGCTGATTAGAAGAACTTTTTATTCTTGATGATTTTTCCGAAAAGCGCATCGTTTATTGTAAAAAAATTCATGAATGTTTTCACAAAAATTTTGCCATTAAGACGCCATTTTGAAAATACTAAAACGAAAAATCGATCTTTGAACCATGGATTCTCAAAGTTTAGACATTTATTCCACCCGTTAGTGAGATTCCATGTTAATTACAGACTCGAAAAGCTTTGGAAAATGGTTCACAAAAAAAATAGGCACGAAAAATCACGTTTTTTTTGTTTAAACTGCATTTTGGGATAATCTTAAGCAATAAAAATATATGTGTCTCAATTTTTTCTAGTGTCGAATAGTCTTAGTTATTGGCCGTTGAAAAGCAGTGTACCGGTACTGGCGTTTTGGCCGTTTAAGGGTTAAATAAAAAATATTCATCGACACGAGGAAAATAGGAATGAACAGAATTTAGGGATAATTGGACAGAAATTGAGTAAATTGAAGAAAAATTTCAAAAATAATAAACCGATCAATTAAATCAATTTCTAGTAAATTTAAAATAACTTAAGGTAAAAGAACATTGCTGAAAATTGTTAAATTCATAGGAGAAAAATTTTAAAAATATATATCTTTTGTGTCTATGGCAATATATACTTTCCATGCACAAAGACAATTGGGAAGATAGTTTTACAAGAAAGGAAGTAAAATAGAATGCATCCACATAAATACAAAAATGAAGCGAAGGTAAACCACCTATCAATTGTGTCTAAATTTTCAAATGATGTCTGACATTGAGCGAAAAAATCCGAAGAAAATACGTGTTGCACACAAAAAAAGAGGATAATGTTATTTATATATTTTTAAGAAAAACAAGAGCATTGAAGGGGGTAACTGCCCCTAAACATACGTCTAAAGTTCGCGTTTTTCTGGTTTTCCTGTTGGAATAATATTATAAAATTTACATTCAAAATCACCTTGTTTTCTCGCAAGATAAAATTTATCACAAATTGTACAATAATAGAATAGCTAAAAACTAATAATGAGTCCTATATGTAAAAATATTAAGTAAGTAAAGATGATAATATATAATTTGTTAACATTTAACATTTTTTAATTATTCCAACACGAACGACGTGAAAGATTCAATATTCGTTTTCAGGTATTCTTTTATTGCACATTCTTTAATAAATTTTATCCCCTAAAAAGGTGATTCATTTACAAAATATCGCATACTTTAAAATTAAACAAACTTTGAAAATAATGCGCACAAGATTTAATTATAAAGGTTAATAATGTGAAACAATTAAGGGGTAGTTATCCTCTTCGATGCTCTTTTTTTTAATACATAACCTTCATCCTCTTTTTTGTGTGCTACACGTATTTTCCTTGGATTTTTTCTCAAGTTTCGATTTATTTTAAAATTCTATGCATAATTAGGGGGGGGGGGGGGGTTCTCTCCGCGTAAAGATTTTACTTATGCTCGATGGACTCTACGCTACTTCCTTCGTTATAACACTTTTTTCCAATCGACTTTGTGTATGAAAAGTATACATTCTCATAGAAACCGAAGAAAAAGTATTTAGGGGTACCAACCTAAATTTATTTTAAAATGTTTTTTTGGCAAAACATTTCAACTTTATTTTTGTCTCAAGTGCAAAATATATAATTAAAAAAAAATTCTATAAATTTAGCAATTTTCAGCACACGTAAATATTTAGGGGTGGTTTACCCCCGCGTAATATTTTTATTCACATTGTATGGACATTATTTTGCTTAATTCGTTATAAAATTATCTTCCTAATTGTCTTTGTGTATGGAAATTATATATTGTCAGAGACGAAAAATAAAAAGTTTTAGGGGTGGCCAGTCCCATTAATGTTTGAAATTTTTTTTTGAGCGAAACCCAACATTATTTTTTTCAGAATAATAATAATAATAATAATAATAATAATACGCGAGTTAACCCCCGTGTCATTTTTGTATTCATGTTGAATGGGCTCTATTTTACTTCCTTCGTTATCAAACTAGTTTCCTAATTTTTTTGTGCATGGAAAATATATATCATCAGAGACGAAGAATAAAAAGTTTTAGGGTCAGCCTTCCCCATTAATTTAAAAAAAAAAAATTTTTGCGAAACACGTCAACTTTATTTATGTCTCAAGTGCAATATCTATTTTTTCCCTGTGAATTTAAACATTTTTAGCACAACTTTAAATATATGTAAGGGTGGTTTAGCCCCTTCATTTTTTAAATATTTTTTGAGAAAAATACGTTATTCACCCTTTATCACGGGAAAACTTTTCCAGTAGGTTTGATCGAAATCAATTTGAGTTTTACACACAAAACTATACAATCGACACTTGAGACCACTATCTTTGAGGGGCCGTTTCACCCGCTTAAAGTGTTATTCTTCACATAAAAAAAAAACAAGTCTCGCTTAATTTTTCGAGTACTACACATATACCAGGGAGAATCAAATCGGGCACGGACACCTGAAGTACTTTCCTTGTTAGAAGAATGCAAAAACAAGCAACGTAAATTAAAGAAATTCAAGAGACTTTCAAATAATTAAAAAGAGTTTTAAAAATTTGAGATTAATTAATAGGAGTTCATGGTGAAGTGAAAATTTTTTGAAAAAAAATCAAAAAGTCCACAAAATTCCTTTCATTTAAGTGAAATTGAAGTGAATTCAAAAGAATTCAACAAAATTCAGAAAACAATCAGTTCTGTGTTTTAAGTAAGTTAGTAATCTTTTTATATAAAACGTGAGTATAGTGACTTCATCTTGAAAAGGTGATTTGAGAAATACACGAGACTAAAAGTGACTGAAGTAACTTTGTGATAACGATTTTTTTTTTTGGGCAGAATTTAAATTTTTAAATGTTAATGATAACAATAATTTTTTCACGATATTTTCCTGCTCTATGAGGCCTTCCGGAAGGTATCATATCTTGAGGTAAAACAGAAGTAAGAGTTAATGCTCATCAATCGCGATATCACCTTAAAAATACTTCCCATTTAAAGCCAAAACCTTTTTTCAGCGATCCTCCCACTTTTGGAAGGACTCCCGGAACAGCTAATAGATGCTTCGTTACGTTCTGCTTTTTTTCTATTTATCTTGAAATATTTTTCCTTTTAGAGTATGGTTCAATTAGGGAAACAGCCTGAAATCACAAGGAGCAAGGTCAGAATTGTATGGAGACTGCCAAAGTTGTGTAAGGCCGTGTTTCACCAGAAATTGCTGAATAAGCTGCGTTGCATAGGCAGATGCGTTGTAATAGTGAAGGACGCAATCACCACTTTTCCACAAATCAGAACCTTTCGATCTTTTTTCTCAGTCACCTAATCGCTTCAGAACTTTCGGGTAATAATCTTCGTTTATTATCTGATTTGTAGCGTATTCATGGTACACAACACATTTGAAGTTCCACATTTGAGGTGTTCTGGCCATTGATGCCCGGCCAGAGCGAGGATCACTTTCCACTAAAAACCACTTTTAAATCCTTTAAAACATTTTATAAATTAAGTATTGACATAAAGAAATGCTTGGACTTCTTGAAAATGCTCGATGTTCATATGCTCCAAGAATAAAACCGTGGTGCGCAAGGAACAGAAACTCAAGAAATTCATCAGAAATTTTCTAATAAGTCGCTATACAAGCTGGCACTTTACATAGTACGGGAGCTTTACAGAGGTCGACACTAAATTGCAAATATTTGCTTCTGACAATAGCACAACTAGGTAAAAAATTAAAGCACAAAGATGGATATTTTCCGTATAGACCTCATAATTGGTTATGAATCATAGAAAAAAACTTTGCGATAATCAAGAGATAAAAATTTATATTGAGCAAAGGATACTGGTCGTAAAATGGTGGGACGTGATTGAAGTTTTAAAGATGAACAGTAGAGATGCTTCAAACTAGAATTGAGATCGTTTAGCCAAGAACTCATCTCGATTTCACTGATTTTTCTATGCGAATGAATGGTTTTCAATGTTATATTGTGCTTTGTCGAACGAAGCAAAGCGTACTCATCCGAAGTAGAATAATTTATGACCACATTAAACGAACATGTGCTTTATTCCTCATCCAATTCTCCAGGCAATTATTTTCAGGCAAAACATCCATTCGCACCTATTTCTTCAATTAAAAATACCAATCACGTTTCCCCATTAGTTTACCGTTCGCGATAATAAAGGAAAAACCAATCGTTTTACTCTGAAACATTTTAATACTTGATGCCAAAACAATGTGGGTCCCAAGAACTTCATTTATCGGTTACACCTCAGAAAAATTGCATAACGGTCGCATGGAGTGAATGACACCCCAACGACTTTAAATTTGCTACTAATTAGAGATTTTTTAATATTTTCAATTTGAGATGTTTCTATGTTTTTTAAATATTATAAAAGAATTTCAAAGAGTTTTTTTATTAGAATTTCCATTCATAACCAATTTTTTAAATGCCAAAGCAAAAATTTTAAAATCTCGCGAGATATTTGAAAATCTACGAAATCCCTCACCTCTTGTGAATTATTTGCCTGAAGAAATTATAAAAATTATAAAATGCAGTAAAATTCAATGAAGTTTGATGATACTTTCTGAAATCATGAAAAATGTATTCAAATGCCTTAACAGTTTTTAATATCATAAAATAACAGAAATCCTCATAAATGCATTAAAATTTCTGTACTATCCTGAAAATGCCCTTGGATACAATATTTGAAATACTTTAAAATCTCTTGAAATGTTTTGAATATCATAAAAATGCTTTGGAATCTTTTAAAATGCTCTAATATATTCCAAACCCTTTCAAATTACTTTAAGTTACTGAAATATATTACAAATTTCTTTGGATATTTCGAATCCTTTAAAATATTTTTATTTACTTAAAGTCCTCAAAAATCTTTTGCAATTCCTTGAAACTTTTCAAAGGACTTAAAAATTGCTTGCAATTTTAAAAAAACCTTCAAATCTTCACCATTCTATTGGTATTTATTAGTAATGTTTTGAAATATTTGAAACTATTTGAAATACCACGAAATTTTTCAATTCTTATGAATAAATTCTTTGAAATTCATTCAATATTAGAAAATTTCATGAAATTACATGAAGTCTGATGACATTTCCTGAAATTGTGGATAATTTACTCAAATATCTCGAAAGTTCGTAAAGTCCCTTCAAATCATTGAAAGCTTCGTAAGTCTTGTAAAAATCATTGGAATATTTTTAAATATCCGGAAACCTTATGGGTCCTGTAAAATACGTCTAGATCTTTTGAAATTCTATAAGATTCGTAAAAACCTTACGAAGATTTTTAAAATCACTCAAAATCATTCAAATCCTCGGAAATTGCTTTAAATTTTTCAAATCTGTTTAAAATTCCTTAGGAATTCTTTTAAAATATCCTTGAAAAAGTTTGGGGTATCCAAACATATTTCCAATCGGTTGAAATCCTTTGAAACTTTTTCAAACTATTGATCATTACTTGGAGATTTTAAAATACCTTGACGTTTTTTAAATTGTTCGGAATACCTTGAAATTTTTAAAATCTATTAAAAATTTCGTTGACAATTTTTTAATTGAAATTTGAAAATGACCCTAAAATCTGTAAAATTCTTGAGAATTACACCAAACTTTCGCTTTCAGTCACCCCGTTCTAAGCCTTCCTAGAACTGCTGGCTCACGCAGTTTACGTTTCTGTCCCCCCGAAATCAGTCTAAGGCCATTTGAAGGCAACCCCCAACAGTTGACTGAAAGCGACAGTTGGGTGTACTTTAAATTATTGAATTAAATTAAAAATACGCTGGGATATTTTAAATTATGTAAAATGTTTTTAAACTCCATGCATTTTTTACAGGTATTAAAAAATGATTGCAATTTTTAAAAATGCCCCAAATTCGTTCAAATTCTTCGGTGTCACTTAAAACGATTAAAATCCGATACAAATTCTTCAGAATATTTTAAAATACCCTAAAATATTATAAATCGTTTGAAATCCCATTAAATTGCTGAAATCAATTAAAAATTCCTTGGAATCCTTTAAAACACCCCAAATATATTGCGAATGATTTCAAATCGTTAGAAATAACAAACCATTTTTTAAAGTTACTGCAAATTACTTGGAATTTTAAAACAACTATACAATCATTGAAACCCTTTGCAATAACTTCAAATTATTTAAATCTATCAAGAATAAAATACATTTTCAAAGATCCTGAAAATTCCTTGGAATCTTTTAAAAAACTCTATAATATTCTAGAGCCTTTTGAAATCTTTAGAAATGCTTTAAAATTTGTAACCTTCAAATCATCAAAATCTATAACAAATTTCTTTGTAGTTTTTAAAAATGCCCTAAAATCTTCAGTCTTTTGGAATTCCTTCAAATTGTTGAAATTTGTTTAAAATTCATTGGAATCTTTTAAAATATCATAAAATATTGGAAAGCATTTGAAATCTTTTCAAAATTTGTAAAGCTCTTGAAAGTTCCTCAGAATTTTTAAAAAATACCCTAAAATATTTAAAATACCTTAAAATATATTGAAAGCAAATTGACTAAACCAAATTTTTTTATTTTTAAAAGAGACTATAAAGTGATTTAAAGAAAGTTTATTTGAAATTAAACAAACTTAATTTATATTTTAAGTTTTTTTCATCCAAATTCTCGACCTTTCCCTGTCTATCCAAGACAACTAAAGTTCCCTGAGTTTTACCCTATTTCTAGGTTTTTCCTGACTTTCGGCCATTCTAAATTTGTGAACAAATTTCAAACGGAAGAATTTTCATTACAAATGTTTCCAGGATCACCTCAATCAATGTTCCGCTTTTCTTCGCCACTAGGTACGTAATTTTCTTTAGAAGAAGGAACAATATTCCGCACACGTGCGAGTTAAGTTCAATTTTGCAAATGGAAGAACGACTTGCGAACCAGAAAGAAAATCTCTTCAAAAACCTGGCACAGGCTTATTGTCGATCTCTTTCTGTTCACTCCACGAGCAAACCCTCTTTGTCCTCTTTCCACTTTAGGAGATCCGATCCCTCGGTTCCCGAACGCTCCAACGAGAACAATGCAAGCGGACGAAAGGTCTCCTGACTTCCGATGAGAGTAGCCATAAAGCGAAAAAGAAGAATCATATCAAAAGAGATAAAAACAAAATCGATATCGTAATTATTTCCAGAAAACGCTGGACTGCGGGAATGGTAAAAAATAAAAAGATAAATAAGACACTTCGACTTTTTTATTATTATTACACCATTAAGCCATTTCCCTTTCGGGGTAGGCGTGACTCACTCGGCAGGGGAAAGGAGTAGTGTGTGGATGGGATAGAGATTTTTCAGATTGATCCAGAATTCTCGTGCTATTTATGTAAATAACACGTTCGTTCCGCAACACTGCTCCGACCCAGGTTGCTGATCAATCTCTCTAGCAATCACCCCAAGCGAAGAATTTCACTGTGACTTCTTATGTCTCTTCTAAGTAGGGTCTCATTCACACATTCTAACCATTCTTTCCGCGGTCTACCTCTGGGCACGTTACCATTTACTTTACCTTGATTCACTTGTTTCGTTAGTCGTTCATTTGGCATTCTCTCAACATGTCCGAACCATCTTAACCGATTTCTTTTCCATGTGTCTACTAGCGTCTCTTCTGCACCACATTCTTTTAGAATTATCTCGTTACTTACTTTGTCCATTAGGGATTTCAAGCTTATTATGCGCATGAATCTCATGTCAATTGCGTTAATTTTACTCTTATCTTTTTCTTCATAAGTCCATGTCTCGCTACCGTACAGTACAGTCGGTACAAATATAGAATTATGTATTGCCATTTTAGCTTTATTTGATATATTTTTACTTCTGATAAGGGGACCTGCTCTACCAATAACCTTCTTACCTTCATTTATTCGTCTATCTAATTCCTCATCTATCTTCCCGTCCTTAGTAAATAAGCTACCAAGGTATACGAACTTATCAACTTGTTCAATTCTCTCATCATTTAATAAAATATGATTTCTAATATTACTTGAGTTTCTGGATATAATTAAGTGTGCAAAGACCTTATCAAATATACAACAAGCCAAAATTTAACCAGCGTTTCTGAGGCAGTAGTATATTTTACCAATGATTTACAAATGTAAAACCTAGTAAGTGCCCGAGGGGCTACTCACTACGAAATCTGGCAATCTCAATACTGTGAATGCGGCAATCTATATTAAATTCTTATAGGGATTTCCAAGAGTTCATTTAGATTGCTGCGAGTTCCGAGATTTCTAACCCCTGATCAGAGAAAGAACTCAGTGGGATTCTACGGACTCGGCTGAATCGGCGGCTTTCGCATTCAGTCGCCGAAATACCCCACACCACCTCATATTTGTCCAGGCTTAGCCACAGATTTCCAAGATTTCTCACGAATGCTAGATTGCTGAGAGATTTCCACGAATTCCTCCAAAAGTTTTCTTAATATTAGTAAGTAGGGTCAAGATACGTCAGGAATACGTTCAAAATAACGGGGATTACCCTATGTTGAATTTCGACATCACATTTTTTTGAAATATCTATAAATTTGAAACCATGTGAAGAATTTCAATAAGAATTGTAGGTGTTATACACAAAAGTTTACGCTTTAAATTAAAAATTAAAAAAAAAATTTCTAATTTCGATCAAAAAAATGTCCAAAAAAATTTTGAATTCAGTTTTTCGTCAAGAAAGGGGAAAAATTTCTCGTTTTTTGTGAAGGGAATTCAATTCCTTATAGTTTTACCTTTAATTTGAAAAAAAATTAATGGTGACTCTTCTAGACCATGAGATAATCTCGTTTTAGTGGGACCGTGCGCTGCCACAGTGGTGCTCTGCCAGTGTCGCACAGTGGGGAAAGGGCACATTTTTGGACAAAATCGCCCGACAATTACCATTTATTTAATTACTTTAAATTTATTAAAAACTAACATACATCTGTGTAATAACTAACTAAAGATTATTCTTAGTAGGTTAGATTAACAAAAAAAATGTTCATAATGCTATAAAGAAACTCATGAAAACTAAACTCATTTTTTCGTTATTTGCAATGATTAGCTAGTTAAAATCTATAGCTTTGGTAAGAAATACGACAGATACTTATGTGCGATTAAAATTAGTCAAAATAGCCTACTTTTAACAATTATTTAAACAATTTTTGTAAACAAATACAAATTTCTACCATTTTTAATGATTTTGTTGCGTAATTAACTAAGCCTTATCATAAAATAATGTAAAAAAGTGCAATTTGCCTATAGAATATATTTGTTCATTAAAATAAACAATCTTTTACAAACAATTTTTCGTACAAAATCTTATAATTAAAATTAGGAACTTTTGACGCTATGAAAAACATGACTGCCAGGGTTTTTGGCAAGACAGTATTAGTTAATTTCACACACAAAAAATTAATGAAAAAATGATCGCAATGTGTATTTATTAACAAAAATTGTTTATGAACATTAATTTTTATAATTATTATGAACATTCAGAGAAAAAGTCGTCTCGAAACAAAAATATCATCCTCTTGCCTGTCTTGTTTTGAGCCGCATGAATATCTTTTTTAACCAAACAGAATTATATAGGCTTCAAGATTAGGCCGCGTAGGATCATTTTTGCTGCAAAACAATTACTTTTGAGACGAAAGAAAATCACCTCAAATTCAAGTTTCGTCATTTTTAGTCTGAAATCTCGATAAGGGTGAGGCTAATTCATGTAATTATTGAAGAAAGGATGCCGCGAATAAATTGTTTTAATCCCTTTTCAAAGAAGAAACACAGTAGAGTCGATATAAAAAAACTTCAACGAGTTTCACAATTAATTAATGCAACGTTTTCCGTTGACTCGTGATCTAGAAGAGTCATCATTAATTATTTTTTTGTTAGATTAAAGGTAAAATTATAAGGAAGTGAATTTTCTTAGCAAGAAAAGAGAAATTGTTTCCCTTCTTGACGAAAAACTGAATTCAAAATTTGTTTGGATTCAACCTTTCGACGTTTCGGAATCACTGCGTGCCTTTTTCAAGAAATCTAAAATAAATTTATATAAATCCCAACAGTTTTTTTTACATCATAATTAACTAATTTGAAGTAAAAGAGATCAAATTACCTGTATTTTGTTTGAAGTGAAAACGAAAAAAAAAACGATAAAAACTTCAAAATTGGAGTAAAACATGTCAATGTTATCAAGTCAAATATTTAAAAAAAATAAAAACTAGTTGAAACTCCAATTTTTGTGACAAGTGAAAAAAATAATGTTTTTTAAAATATAAAAGAAGTCGAAAACCTCGAAATTTAAGAGGTTTTTTAATTATAAGATTACATTCTTATGAGAAAGAAAAACAACTTTATAATAGTTATGAACAGACGACGAACATATAACAAAGTAGAAATAGGACAAACATTAAGGCGGTAAATTCATTAGTACAAGGAAAGCGCGCCAAGGTACTGGATTTTGAATTTAAACTTATTTTATGATACTTTGATATATTTTATTAACATTCATAATTTCTGTCTGTAAATTAATAGAAATATGACGATATTTATTTATAAACATGGATCCCAATATTCGCCTTTTGTGTTTTTTTCTTTGGGTAGAATTTTAATATTGTTGAAATCGAAATTAAAAGAATGGTCTCTATTCCAACAATGTTGTGATAGACCTATATTCAAATTTCCTACTCTGCAATCTCTTTTGTGTTCAGAGACTCTTGTTTTTAGTCTTCTCCCTGTTTCACCAATATAAACTTTTTCACAGGAAATACATTTATCAAAGGAAGCGGATAATTATTTTGAATTAATGTGATTTTTATTTGGTCCAAATTTTCTTTTCTTCATTTTATATGACTTAACTTTACGCATCTATCAATTAAACTTTTTATTAGGGCAACCTTTTGACAATACAAATTATGGGAATCAAAATTAAGATATCTGCCAGACCATGAATCTTTTTTAAACCAATTAGTAATCAACTCACCTGTTGGTGTTTTTATCATTTTTAAATCAAGATAATTTATTTAATTATTTTGTTCTAGTTCACATGTAAACTATATGGATTTTTCAATGCTATTAAAAGTCTTAATGAAATCATCAATTTTTTCTGTAGGAACAATAGCTAAAATATCATCCACGTATCTTTTATATAAAATTGGTGTGAAATTCAATTTGTTTAAAGCTCTTTTTTCTACATCTTCTAAAACCAGATTCGACAATATAGGAGACAGCGGTGAGCCCATAGGACAACCATTTAATTGTTTATAATATTTGCCATTAAAAGAGAAAACTATGTTATTAAAAACAATTCTAGTAGCGACTAGAAATTCAATTTTTGTTATTTTCGTTAAATTGTGCTTTGCATTAATTTCTCTTCAGCGCAGTCCAATGGTATGTTGTCAAACATTGAAACAACATCCAATGAAATCATTGAATGCGTTGTAGGCACTGTAATATTTTTTTAATTATCTTTTAAATTCCAGCTACTTTTAACAAAAGATTCTGTTATTCCTGAAATCGGTTTTAAAACATAAGAAACATATTTGGAAGGGTTGTATGTAGGAGAACCAATTGTAGATACAATTAACCTCCATTTTAAATCAGGCTTATGTACTTTTGGTAGAGCATAAGCTTTAGCTACAGTACTATTGTGCGTTTTTAATTTATATAAAGTTTCTTCATTAACTAATCTTTTTTCTCCCATGTAGTAACTATACCGATACTATATCGGTTCGAGTAGCAAAAATAACTGGATTGACACGTATAATAAATCAGATTTAAAAATTACGCTACCGTATGTTCAAGGACTCTCTGAAAGGTTGAGAAATTCACATAAGAAATTTAACATAAATGTTTATTTTAAAAATAACAATACTCTCAAAAAAATGTTACCTAATCCAAAAGATATTGATACTACTGATAATATATCTGGTATTGTATATCTCATAAAATGTAATTGCTGTGAAAAAGTTTATATTGGTGAAACAGGGAGAAGACTCAAAACAAGAGTCTCTGAACACAAAAGAGATTGCAGAGTAGGAAATTTGAATACAGGTCTATCACAACATTGTTGGAATTTAGACCATTATTTTAATTTCGATTTCAACAATATTAAAATTCTAGCCAAAGAAAAAAACACTTACAAAATACGAATATTGGAATCCATATTTATAAATAAATATCGTAATATTTCTATTAATTTACAGACAGAAATTATGAATGTTAATACAATATATCAAAGTATCACAAAATAAGTTTAAATTCAAAATCCAGTGCTTTAGCGCGCTTTCCTCATTTGCGGTTCCTTTACATTACGCCTTTTGTTTGTACTAATTCAAATTAGTTAATTATAATGTAAAAAAACTGTTGGGATTTATATAAATTTATTTTATATTTCTTGAAAAAGGCACGCAGTGATGCCGAAACGTCGAAAGATTGAATAAACGAAATTTTTCAGTAATTCTCGTTTATTATATATTTTTTCTACAATACTTTTCACAATCTGTGCAGCGGGCAAGAGGCCAAAATGCATTGCCGGAAGAGTGGATATCCAAGAGGGTCTTTTACTTCAAAAGAAGTGGAAAGCACTATCACCTAATGATATAATAAAGAAACTTTTCTAATGATTTTCCTTGCAGGACTAGAAAAAGACAAGAAACTGAAAATCTTTGTGTTTCAGCTCATTTTGCAATTTCTTTTAGAAAGCGTCCAGAAAATCGTATAAATCTTTACTTGCGACAGATGGGTGGGGGGGGGGGGGGGGGGGGGGGGGGGGGAGTGCAAAACATTTCGTATGTAACTTTCCTCTTTATAATTTTCTTTTAATATGATAATAAAAAATATCTCTGGAAATTTGTGAAAATTATTGAAATCCTGTGAATTCTTTTGAAATTTTGATAAACCCCTTTTAAATTTTTCAATCTTTAGAAAATTTATTGAAATCCTTTAATTTCCGACCAATGTCTTATAATCCTTCAAAATTTGTGAAAATCTCTCAAAACTCTGAAAATCGGTAAAAATCTTTTAAATTCTATGAAATATTTTGACATTTTGCGAGATCCCTTGAAATCTTTGTAATCCCTTTGAAATTCATCAATACCTTCAAATCCCTTAAAATTTTTTTTAATTCCTTAAAATCCTTTATAATAACGGAAGTCCTTTTAAATTCGTTTAAATCGTTTTAAATCTTACAAAATCTTCTGAAATCCGTAGATAAAAAAAAATTTTAATTCTCTGGTATCATTGCAAATTTCAAAAACGTCTCCAAATCTTCGAAATCTCATTGAAACCCCTAGAATCTTTTGAAAATATGAAAACCCTTTAAATTGCTTAAATTTTTCAAATACCATGAACATTCTTTAGAATCGTTTAAAATCTATGGAAATTTGTTAAAATCCCTAAAAATCAATTAGGTTCCTTGAAATTCTGTTAAATGTTTCGAAATCATACTAGATGCCATCAAATATTCAAATCCCTTTAGAATCCTTTAAAATCTATAGAAATTTCTTAAAATCCCTGAAAGTCAGTTAAATTTCTTGAAATTCTGTTGAATGTTTCGAAATTATACTATGTACCATAAATTTTGAAATCCCTTTAGGATCCTTGAAATCTTTAAAATCCGTGGTAATTTTTCCGAATATCTTCAAATCTCTCACAATATATTAAAATCTATTAAAATGTATGAAATGTCATTAAAATTATTCGAAATGCTTTAAAATCCTTTATAACATTCGGAAGTTATTTGAAATTCCATTATATCTTTTGAAATCTTAGGAAATCCTGTAAAAACAGTTGATATACTTTGCAATCTTTTGATATTCCTTGAAATGTCTTTAAACTTCTTAAATCTTTAGAATCACATTAAAAGCCCCTGAGATCATTTACAATTTTTTTTAATACTTAAATATTACATGAACTCCTTTTGAATCCCGTGACTTATTTTGAAGAATTTTAAAATCTCTTAAAATCCCTTTTTAATGTTTCTCAATTCCATCAATATCTGTCGAAACATATCGGTATTTCTTGAAAACCTTTGAAATCCAGTCGAATCTCTGGTGATATCATTAAACTCTTTGAAGTTCCTTAAAATCTTGTAAAATCCCTTGAAAAAATTGAGTTTTGCTCTGATTTTCCACTAGGTCCTTCCTGCAAACTCTTGAAAACTTTTTAAAAGTAATTTGAAATCTGTGAGACCTCTTGAAATTTGCTGAGATCTTATTAATTCCCTAGTTGATATATTAATTTAAAAATATATAATCTGACGTATTAAAAGTGGTGGTTATAAAAATCTGACGAATACTTACAATAGAGAGGGAGGGGCTCTAATATTTCAAAAATCATTCTGAAGTAATTAATAAACGTTCCCTTAGGCCATTTTCTAATTTAATTAATTCAAAGCAAAATTTCATTTATAAATAATGATAATAATAATAATAATAATAATAATAATAATAAGACTTGTATGTTTGTTACGTGAAAGAAAATTTGAAGGTGGGGGCGATCGAAGCACGCCAGATTAAAATTTTATTTTTAGAAAAGCACGCTTTGGCGCACTCCACAAATACCATCGACTCAAATGTACGCAAATAGTATCGTCGACTTTGCAGTTTAAAAGAGAATTACTCACAGATGTGTAGGAATTTCAGGATGACTTGCCGACGCACCTCCTCAAAATTATGACTCACACTGAGCCGTGTGAAAAAATAAACGAAAAAGTTTGTTATATCAACAGGGTGTTTCCACAAGAGAAGCATTAAACATTAGCATAGTTCACATTCATCTTTTGGAAAAAATAAACAACACTAAAAGAAAACTACCGGCGATAACTCACTGTCAGTACTGTAAAGTTGTAGTTAAAGAAATTTATACAGACGTGCCCCTCATAATAAAATATTTATTCCCATTCATCACAAAATATTTCCACATACTTTTCCATGAGGGGTTAGCATGGCTTAAAGCCTTATCAATGTTTAAGGAAGAAGAAAAAAGAAGACATTGTCTAATTTCAAAAGGAAAAATTCTCAAGATCTCAAAAACACACCAGTTCTTCACATGTTGTAAAGAGCCAAAAAAAACAATCAAGAAGGTAGGGTTTTTGATCAAGTTAACTTTTTATATTTTCAGGAATACCATCTACCGTTTCTTAATTTTTTTAATAGAATATAAACAAATCAATCTGGAACTTCTTGAAGAAAAAAAAATCCATTTTAATGTTTAATTATTGAAAAAACACAAATGTTGCTTGAAAAGGTATATTGCTTCATGTTGCTTACATTTTCTAATATATTTTTTATTTACTATTCTTCTTTGGTATCCTATATATAATGTCTATAATTTAAACTTACAATGTTGGTGTAGAAAAAATTCTATAATCCACAAGAATCGCGAAAAAGAAACTTTTTCTGTAAAGGGGCAGATCGACTTTGAAATTTTTATCTTAAAACTTGTTTGCGGTGAAGCCAAGTATTTTTAAAGAAGTTTTATTGGTTTTTTGAAATTTAGCGTCCGCAATTAAAATAGTTTTAACTGCGTGATTTACTTTCTCAAATCACTAGTCGTATAATTTCCTTTAGAAAATTGCATATATTTATTTGGTTCTATAATAAGACATAATCAGGGTATCTGCTCGACGGATGATTTTTATTTCCCGGATTTTTCTCGGTCAATTTTCAATATTGTCCATTCTGTTTAAAAGAGTGTAACAAATTTTATTAATTTGAATTTATTATTGAAAATTTCGAGAGATTTCTAAACATTTTTTAGGATTTAAGATATTTTTGATTTAAAATAGGGACTTGTGAAAGAGAATTAAAGAGCGGCAGTAAAGGACTGGATAACCAACAGTTGTATCTAACATGGGTTAATTAGATGAAAAATTCTTTAAAAATCCAATACATAGTAGTAAAGAATTTTTTCAAAACCTTATTTTTTAATACGGTACATTTTTTGTAATGAACAAAATGTTAGTTGAAATTTAGTGAAAATTTGTAAATAGCAATATTTTTTAACCATTTAGAATTCATATTTATTAAAATTATAATCATGAAATAAAAAAATATTTTATTTTTCGCTTTTTTAGTAAGAATATGGCTGTGATACTGTGATATCGCAATCTTCAATTTTGATTTTATTTGGACAGAATAATATTTTTGGATCAAGCAATATTTATTATTACTTAGTAATCACATATCTCAGATTCATGATTTTATTTAGTTTTTTAATTGAAAATAGGTCATTTAATTGTTATCCAAAACAATTTTAAAAACCTATCAAATTTCTATATTAAAACACTCGGTCGAGGTTTTTGAAATCAATTAAATTTTTCATATTAAAGTTTGGCTATCCATACTTACGACTGTTGGAATTTAAGTTTATTGTCGCTTTAAAATTGTCAACATTCACATCGATTTTCTCGAACCTGGATAACTTCTTTTAAATAAATTTTTCTGCTCTCGATCAAAGTAGCTTTAAAATGAAAATTATATTTCTTTACGGAAATGTCCGGATCCATATTAGAATAATAATTCTTTTAGAAAATTCCCTGTTCTAAGTCAGGATGATTGTAATTCTTAATGTGAATTTTTAATTATATTTCTTTCATTTATTTCTTGTCCTAAATAAGCATCATAAATCTTTCACAAAATTTATTTCATTTCCTGAATTATCGGTCTGGTTGAACATTTTTACTGAAAATAATCATGGAAAATTACTTTTACTCATATATTTAATACATTTCTAATTTAAAATCGCAAATTTATTGCAAATCGAGTCACCCTTATTCAAACTTACGTTCTGAAATGGGAACAACACGCAAAAGATGTCTGGTTAAATTAACCATATTTCCAGTTAAATATGCCCTTACTATTTTTTCTGGTTAGAGTAACCAGAATTCTGGTTAAATTAACCAGAAATTCTAATTCAAACAATCAAAATTCTGATTCCTTTAACCAGAAAAAATAGTAAGGGCTTATTTAACCAGAATTCTAGTTGATTTAACCAGACCAGTAGATTTTGAATAAATAATAAATTATGTTTTTGACAGAATAAAAATGAGCCCAATTAGTAAGATTTGTATTTGTAAACAATGTCATAAATTAACTTTTTTGTTATTGAATGGGGCTTCCTTTATTGACCATTTTCGTAAAACATTTGTCAAAACATTGAATTGAATTCATTTCATTGTGTACTATTTTTAATAGAAAAAAAATGTTACGAATGGTAGACCTGCCGTCTAGCCAGTCGGAGTTTTCAGGCATTCTATATGTATACATAAGGCGTCTGTTCCAAAGTTGCAATGTGCTATTAAAAGCTGAACCACTGGCTTCACAGGTTGGCCGCGAAGTGTTAGCGCCTTGTCTCACAATAAAATGCGATTCCAGTATGCAATAAAACTAATGGCATCTTCAAGAAAATATTTTTCATATAATTTTTTATTATCATTATTTTATTTATTTTTACTGTTATTTCTACGACTTTACTAATTTCAAAAGAAGACGAAATTTAAGAGTCGTCGGAAAAAAGGCCGTAAGCGCCAAACGTGAATTTAACAGAAGAGACAAAAACTTGCTAACTTTAAAGCATTTAATTTCAAGAAAAAAAATTACATAAAAATTTCTAGGTATTAGCCGCTTATATCGAATAGAGGAAACGGACCGTCCATAAACTACGTTTAAATCATTTGGCCCAAACTGTCCTCCAAAGAAGGAAAATAGAGTGATTTTTTAATCAATTACAAGAATAACTTCTTTTTTACCAAATTAATTTACAATATACCATATTAAATTCAGTATGAAACAGAAGACAGAAATTCTGAACACAAAAAAACGAACCGTCAACAAAAAATATTCATTTTTACACAAACACTTGCATTAACAACAAAATTGTTCAACTTTGAAACAAAAGAGCCGAAGGTTTAAAAAGGAAAGTTGAAATTTCAACCTAATAGGTAAATTTTCATGTTAAAGAGATGAATTTTTTCGAAGTATGTTAAATTTGTAACAAAAAAATTCATTTCTAACAAAAAAAAAGATGCGCTTTTAACCAAGAATGATGACTTTTCTACTATAGGAGGTGAATTTTTTATTGAACAATATGAGATTTTAACAAAACAGTTGAATTGTTAATAAAAAAAGATGATTTTAACAAAATAGTTGAACTTTCAACCTACAAGCACATTTTCAACCAAATGATCGAATTTTCAATCAAAATAGTTTACTTTTGCCTCTTAATGTATATTCGACGGCTGTATAGTTAGAAAAATGAAAATATTGTGCTAAAATGTTGTAAAATTGTTTCAAATATATAAAAGCATGTCTAGCTGGACCATTTGAGTTTTTAATTTGTTTTGAAAATGCCATTTTATTAATTCTATGTCACCTAGGGTTTCAAAGCCCTGTTCTTAATTACAGTCCAAATAAAATATTAATCAAATTGCAGTCTCACGTCTTGTGACTTTCTGTTACATGCCCTTGAAAAAATATGAGATTTAAATACTTTTTCAGTACATAAGGAACCGGGGAAAACCGTGATATTTATTCACTTGCAGTAACAATAAAATTGGTAAACTTTGAAGCAATAAAGCCGAATTTTTATAAGGGAAAGTTGAAATTTCAACCTGATAGGTAAATTTTCAAGTCAAAGAGATGAATTTTTTCGAAGTGTGCTAAATTTTTAATTTAAAAAATCATTTCCAACCATAAGAAAGATGAGTTTTTAACCAAGAAAGATGACTTTCCTACCATAGGAGGTGAATTTTTTATCAAACAATATGAGATTTTAACAAAACAGTTGAATTGTTTATAAAAAAGATGACTTTAACAAAATAATTGAACTTTTAACCTACACACACACTTTTAACCGAATGATGGAATTTTCAATCAAAATTTTACTTTTCAACCAAAAAAATAAACTTTTGAACCAAAAATGAAATCGTCAAATTTTAGGTGTAAAAAAAAATAAATTTACAAAAAAACGCATTTCCAGCCACTTGATATGAACCAAAAAAATAAAATTTTATCCAATTAGTTGAATCTTCAACCAGAAACATGAATTTCCAACAAATAATATTAATTTTTTAACCAAAAAGAGGAATTTTCAAGAAAATACACTAATTTTCTACCAAATAGTTGAACTTTCAACTCATGAAGGATGAATTTACCACCCAAATAGTATAGTGACATTTTCAGATAAAAAATTAATAGTAAACGGAACACATAAAATTTTAGCCAAAGAAGTGAATCTTAAAAATAATCCATTCTTAGCAAAATAGTTCAATTCTTAAGCAAGCCGTGGAATTTTCAACCAAAAAGATGAATTTTTTACATAATAGTTTAACTTTCAATTTAAATACTGAATCCTTAACGAAACAAAAATTGATTTTATTAAAAGTAGTTTAACTTTAAATCAAGTAGTTGATTTTTCCACAGCAGAAAAATACGAATTGCTTTACTTTTTTACTTTAGAATTAAAATAAATTATTAACAAGTTTTTGCTTCGCCTAACTGATTCGTGGAAAGAATACGAGTAAAGAAGTCATCATTTAAAAAAAAATACTGAACATAGATTTTGACACCAAATTTCGCACTTTTGCCCGGCGACCCTGATAATGAATAATTATAAATTAATTTATAAAAGATATTTGTTTTGTTTTACATATTAATTTTTTTTCAGTTCCACAACAAACAATATTGCAGAATAATGTTGAAATATTGTTTATACTTTTATAATAATTTTTTTAGAAAAAAAACTTTCATTGCAATTCTTTTTTGAAAACAAAATCGTAAAACATGATAAAAGAAGAGAGCACTGGAAGTTTTAACTCTAAAAATTAACATACAGCTTACTTGTATCAACAAAGATAAAAGGTCGCAAAAATAATATACGTGCGTACATTTATTTATCTACTCTGTTATCGGAAATTCCTCACGTGACCTACATTTGGCTTCGTATTTGACTATTTTCGAGCTAAACATACGCAAGATAAGTTTCAAGGTACTATTTATAAACAAAAATTTCCCCTGTAATTCAACATCAATTTGCATTGTATTTTAAGGCTGCCCAAAGGAACCTTTTATGAAAAGTGAAAAAGCTTTTAGATTTTATCGAAACATCAGTCAAAAATCAATACCCCTGATCTAAACTTTTAAATTACTTTTATTATTCGAGTAAACAAATGAATAGAAAAAACATTGGGACAATCATTTACAAATTTTTTTAGAGATAGAAGAAAAATAAATGGTGAATTTTTTTATTTAAGTTTTCAGCCTATATTATCATTTAAATAGTATGGCTTTTTTATAATAGTTAGATAATGAAATTCGGAATGATTTTCCTCAGAATAATATTGCTAATAGGCTATTTTCCTCGATAGCGGATTTACTGAAAAAAATTATCGAAATTCAACCAAAAATTTAACGCAGGGAAAATTAGCCGGAAAAATCGTCATTTGTTATATTTTCTCAAAAAATTGACATTTCTACTCAATACAGGTCGTAATATTGAAAAAATTTAATTTTACGTTTTAATTCTTATACACGTTCAAAGATCTCTTACCGATTTGGGTTAATTTTCTTTGCGTTTAAGCCCATATAATGACATTTTGAAAAAATTAAAAAGCTTTTATATGTTTTTAAAGCAAGCCCTTTTTGGACCACCTTATATTGTATTTGTATTGTATAATTTGTATGTTTTATTGATATTTATATGTACAATTGCACATTCATATGGGAATGAGTCAAATTAAATCGGATTTTACATTTTCGGTCACTAAACCTCACTTCCTTTAAATTTTGGTTTCTCTTTCATTTGGCGAACAACTTTCTGAAACAAGAAATTATTGGTTACATATTACCGCGTTTCAATATTACAATAAAAGAAAGCTAAAATTTACAGTTTTTAAATATTTGATAAGAATTGTTTAAATGAATTTGATAAAAAAATGCAGACGTATGTAATGAGAGATAGTCTGGGATCCGAAGAGAAGAGTGAGCATCCATTTTAGGTTCTGATGATTTGATGATTGATTCTTATGCAGAGTGTTCTACTGATTCCGAATATATCGGGTGCACATAGCAAATTCCGGGTCGTTTTGTTGTTATTTGACATTTTATGTATTTAAATAAAAAATGTCATATCTCTGAAAATGATTAGAGTTTTGAAAATATTTTTCCATATTCATTTACAGAAGTGTGATATGCACAAATTTGGTTCATAGTGTATCTTGATTTAATTAACCGTTTTCGATAAAAACAATAAAATAACTTTTAATGAAAAGCCATTTCTACAGTACATTTTTTATCATTTAACCATTTTTTTCTGGAATCATATAGAACTAGCTGAGACAAAGAGAATTTGTTTTGAAATTTCTTTGATTGCACAATTGGTTTAGAAAATTCTATTAAGTAGGATGTTTGCGCGTGTGCGCTTATGTGTGAGCTTGCAGTTCAGATTGCAAACATGCAGCTTCCGAGCCCCCTTCGCTGCCTGGCAATTGAATGCTCTTATTAACACTCGTACAGACAGACGCGAAAACTTTGTATTCAATAAGAATTTTTTCAAAACTAAACTAATAGCCTAATTGAAAAAATTTTAAAAACAATTATATTTGTCTTAGGTAGTTCTGTATGATTCCAGAAAAAAATTGTTAAATGATAAAAAATGTACTAAATAAATCAATCAATATACACTATCAACAAAATTTGTGCATATCACACTTCTTTAAATGAATATGGAAAAATATTTTCAAAACTTTAATAATTTTTAGAGATATGACATTTTTTATCTAAACACATAAAATGTCAAATAACAACAAAAGGACACGGAATTCGCTATGTGCACCCGATATATTCGGAATCAAGAGAACATTCTCGTGCAGAAATTGCCAAATGTTTGCCTTATTTCCGATTTGGGCCAGATCGGACACACAATTTTGTGGTTGTTAAATTTGGCCCCGCCTAGAGCACGACTTAACAGCCAAACTTGACAGTAGATGGCACTCCATTAATTTCGGGGACTAAAGTGGGTTGACTCCAAATCGCCCAAGTTTCAACGTAAAGTGTCAAGCGTCAAAAATATTTCCATTATTATTTGGAAAAGCGACAAAGTAAATGGAAAAAATACCAAAAGTGAGCACAAGACGAATGCGTAGGTATAGTATACTTCAAAATATTCCTGAATTACGTGTTGAAGACTATAATAAGTAAATTTATTAAGAATGTTAAGATGAAACCTAACCTCAAAATGAGGTTATTTATTTATAAGAAAAGTAGCAAAAGTAATATTTCATTTGTTGAATGTGAAACCAAATTAGATCAACAATGGCGTTATAAACGTATTTATTTTCACGTATTTTTAGGTGATTTGATACAATCGGAATGTAAATACAACCTTCTTATTTATATTCGCTTTTGTAAAAATTAAAAAAAAGAAAAAGAAATTGAAAGCAACTTCAATTTAGAAATTAAAACCAAAAATCTATTGCAAAATGCTTAAACGGTTTATCAAACACAAATGCTGGCTGTTATAATGCGTCGTTTGACTTTTTCCGTTTGCTCGAAAAAAAGTGTCTGACATACTCCAATCTTTTTCATACCGCGATCTGGTAGATAACCTGATATTTATATTCTCAAATTTCAGTTAAGGAGGTGATATATTCGATTTTAATATTATTTTATTTAAGAATCCCTTTTAATTAAGAATAAGAAAAAGAAATTAGTATGGGCCCGATCGGGGCCAGGTATGGTTATCTCTGGGCGCAGTGCTCGGGCCCCGATCGGGCATCGTGTTTCATTTCGAGTCTGGCCCCATATAGATAGCCTGATTTGGGCCACATTCTGCCAGATCTGGCCCCGATCAGATCCAAATTGGAATTTCGGCACGGGTTCTGCACAAGAATCAATCATCAAATCATCAGGACCTAAAATGGATGCTCAAGTGCTCTTGGATCCCAGACTACGAGGAATTGGAAGAAAACAGATTAACTCAATCACTCTGCACCTGTCGTCTAAACTGAAACGGATTTGGCTTCGACATGAGTCTGTAGCTATGTTTCGCTTTCTCAATTTCAAGATGTGCGAAAATTTAGAAACAAATATATCACAATTGACATGCTACGTTCTACAAATGTTATCCATCACCTAACTTACAAAGTTGTGACAGTAAAAATAAAGTAGTAAAATGTTTTAAAAATACTAGCTGAGAAACCTCACTTTTATGAGTTTAAAATATATTATTAAGATTGGCGACTTTAGATTTAATAATGCGATATTTATTCTGAACAATAAAAGCTTGAGTTCATTCTGATAGCGTGAAGTAAAGTTATTCATGATGAGAATTCCAATGGTAAGTTTTTCATTTTCTTCAATTTCAATCTTCCAAGCGAGCTTCTTTGTTTCAGCAAAACAACCGAGAAAAATCATCACCATTTATTTGGTATATTTTAAAATAATGCTCGCAATCTATATTTTATCCCGGTACTTGAATTTGATAGCATTATTACCATAAAGTGGTACACTTGGGCAGTTTTCTAGTATTTTATAATATATTTGAAAATTATTAGTAAAATATTCTGGGATTACGATAAAGTATCTCAAAACTATAGCCATAAAGTTAAAGTTCTAATTACAAATCAGAAAATATAATTTGATCATAAGTTAGATCCAACTTGGAAGCTTGCTGGAAGTTTTCAAATTAAAATTTATTTCAATAGATAAATATAAAGCTCTTAATTTTTTTTAACGGGAGTTAAATTCTTTTATCAATTAACTTCAATTAAAGTAATGTGTTTACTATAAAAATAGAAAAAATGCAGGTGATTTGAAGAAGGGAATATCTGTTTCTTTAAAAACAAGTTTTTATTTCAAAAAGTCATTAGCTACAAATATGAGGGGACTAAAAAATATTAAAATGTCCAACTTAAGATATCTAGAAAATCCAATATTACAATATCTAGCGTTAGGACATTGAATATCCCAAAATCTTCCAAACAACATCTCAATGTATCTTATGGATATCCCAGAAATATATATACCAGGTGTATACATATGAAACCGGTATTTTTTCAAGAAAAAAACACATTTATTTCAAGAGAATGATAACAAATATTTTATTCAAAGTATGC
>NC_046660.1:71267955-71283766 GCF_010883055.1 Belonocnema kinseyi | reverse complement strand
CGCCAATTAGCACAAATGGTAAGTTCCGACAGTGCCTACAAGTGTGCCTACTGGCCGCTAAATGGCAATACCGGTTTCATATGTATACACCTGGTATTTCCGCCTTGTACGGATATCCCGCAAATATCCAGCAAATATATGTAGGATAACCACAGGATATGTTTGGATATTCATTAGATGTTCTTAAATATCCCGGCGCTGTGAGAGTATTAACTGAGTTCAATATTTTCTCCATAATTGTAAATAACAATTTACCTTGGAGCACGTTGAAAATTTTTTAATAAAAATTACAACTAATTGTCAGAAGCGAAGGTAGGAAGAAAGATCTGAAGCTCTGCCTCACAAATAAATTTAGAGTTAATGGCAGCAATGAAACATGAATTAAGCAGTAATTTAAGCCAGTAACGGAAGAATCATTCAAAGCAAAGTACTTCTTGAACGATTCATCTTCGATGAAGACTGCTATAATGACTTTATAGTCCGGTGAACGACCAAGAGGACAAAGAGCTATGTAATAAAGAGCGGCACGGTCGTCAAAAAAGCCGAGGGGTTGTAAAAGGGCAAGAAGGCTCGATAACGGTTTATTCGAATGTTAGTCTAGCTTAACGACAGTGTAATAACTGCTTTCCAAGAGCTGGGATGATTACGGAAGTACGTGGATGGAAATGTAGGGTACATCGTGCGAAACTCGATTTGAATCACAGAACATCCCTGACTATATCACGTACCTTCATGACGAGCCGCTGAAGTCCTGACATTTCCGAGGACAGCTTTACTGACGCAATTTAAACGATGCAAACTATTGAATATCCGCCAAACACATCGAAATTCCACATTTTTCCCAAAATAACATACAGTCTCGCAAAATTCTATGAAAACACACTAAATTCCATTATAAAATGCATAATGCACATTTATTAATTATTTTGGAAGAATTTTTTTAATGTATTAAGAGGAACAAAATTATTGGGCGTAGGTTAAATGCGCCTGCAGAAAAGTTATTACAAGAAAAGGCCTATTAAGTATTAAATTAAGTCTTTTAAATCTCTTTTTCCTTTCCTCATCTCGTCTCGTCCCATCTCTTCTCATTGAAATCTCATGTCATCGAAATGCCATCCTCTCGAAATTAAATTCCATTTCCTCTCCGCCCTACTTCCCTCGCGGAAAAAAAGACGGACAGACAGATGTACAATCGGGCATAAAAGGTTTTTTGGACAAATAACTATAGAGCTAACAATTTTGATCCAATTTAGGCATTAAAAAAATAAAGTTAATTGAAATTTAATCTATATTTACGAGAGCCGGTTTTTTAATTCTAAATTTTTTTTTTGAGTTAACAACAGTTTCCCTGTTTTTAGATGAACGTCCTATGCTTTTAAAAATAGCTTTATTTATGTAAAAGTCATGAAACCAGGAACAGATTTTCGTCAATGTTAATGACGTTAATGTCTCCTAATTAATAAGGTCTTCTCTGAGTCATTGGCATTCCATTTCATATAAAAATGACATCCATTTGTTGAAAAATATTCAAGTTGTAAATTTGTTTATATAATTTTATTTTTAATGCTCTTATATTAAATTAAATAAACTATGATAGCTGCTTCACAATATATTATTATCGAAGAATTTTTTCAAGTAATTTGAAATTGATTCCGCTAAAAAAGCTAATCTTGCAGTTGAAAATTAAAGGAAGTCTGGATTTTTTTATCAAATTCATTTAAACAATTCTTATCAAATATTTAAAAACTGTAAATTTTAGCTTTCTTTCATTGTAATATTGAAACGCGGTAATATGTAACCAATAATTTCTTGTTTTAGAAAACTGTTCACGATTCAGCAGGGAATAAGAATCAGTCATAAATTTTGAGGGTGAAACCTCATGAGTTAACACCTCTCTCATGGGTCCCTGAAGAAAACCCCATAAGTGACAAATTTAACTTTTGCGTAATATTGCGATTTATTAACGCTTTTCGAAAGTTTTTTTCATAATCATTAATCGGTAAAAAATATTTTGAACATTGTTTTGCTAATACGGGCACAAGGGAAAATTATTATTGCACGGAAATGAACAAGAAAGTTTTCTGTTACACGTTAAATAATTATGTTTCCTGCTGACGCATCAGTCCCATCGCTTCAGTAAGTATCGGAGCCCCACTTCTGGTCGGCTCGAGCTCGCCATCGTGCTTCCCGCTGCGAGTCAACTACCGCAACGTCGTGACGCAGTTACCCAAGTTCACCCTTATACCCCCCTTACTGCGAAGCCCCTATTTTGTTGCATCAGAGTAAGCGCCCCACATCCCCCCGCAACACCTCTCACCCCTTATTCCAAATTTTCGATAGATTTTATTATTTATTAATACTAATTTGTCATTTTAAAAACAGTTGTGAATGTTGAAACAAATTTAAATTATTTATACTATTTTATTTTTCTCTAATATAATATAAATATGATTGTAAAACAATTGAAATTTAGTTTTAAAATGATTGGGTAATCTTACGTTATCGATTAATTATTGTTTGTGAAAAGAACTTTCAAAGAGCGTACATTAGGTAAAATTCAAATCTATCATTTGTGATTAATTCTAATTCTCTGATAAATACAGAAAATTTTACTGAAGTACGAAATTATTTGTAATATAACATGGCGTTTGAATGTAAGATTTACAAACCTTCTTGGACATTCAAACAAAAATGAGAAGTGAGAGCAAAGAAATATTTAATACAAAATTTCGGTACATGTAACCACAAAAATTTTTAAAGGAACAAAGTCTAAATCCATCGTTGGCTCACTTTTTTTGGGTCCTAAAAGAAAGGACGAGTTCGTTAACCAGTCATTTTTGATAAAAATTCAAAAAGTGAGCGCATTTTGAAAATTTTTGAGACCACTTTTTTCTGAATTTGAAAATTCTGTGCACGGATATTTATAGTATTAAAATGGACAAACAATTTATTTAAATGACCTTTTTCGATAAAAAGAAAATTCTCACAGTTATAGCATTTTCAAACATTTTGAAATCGACCGAAATTCAACATTTCAAACCAAACAACGCACGATGTGAAAAAAAGTCAGAAGAAGAAAACATTGCTTTTTAAAAGCCCTACAAGATTATCATTACAAATTTTTGGATTTTCTTAAAAAATCGAAAATTCTAATTTTTATTGCACAAAAAATAATGAAAAATCAACAATTCCATTTTATGTTCAACCTATGTAGGATACGAAAAAAATTGAATTAACAAAAATTGTTATCCCAAAAAAGATCTACAATTTCGTTAATAATCACTTCTTGATAGGACGCATACTTTTTGTTTTATTCTTAAAAAATAACATTGAAAATAAAAAACACAAAAATAAAAAATTTGTCGAAAGATGACCAAAGGTACGAAAAAAAAGATTGAACAGAACCTATTTACAAATATCTATCGAAAATCGAGCGCACAGCCCGAGTGTCACGATAAGAATGTGTACCTCAAAGCCTACAGAGCTTTGAGAAACTTAATCTTTGACTATACTTAATTAAATAGACAATTCAGAATATGAAGACGCATATAAACACTGCCATCTAAAAGAGATATTTTTGATAAAGTTTTATTTAAGCATTCCAAGTGCTCGCGATGAGAATGTGCCCGCGAAGCGGTCAGATTTTTGTTTATTATGTTTGTTCATAACATTAACCATTACTTTTAAATTTTTAAAATAATAACTAAACATTGGTTTCACGTATATTCCGAACAAAAAATTGTCAAATAAAGTCTCCAAGTACTTTAAGCTCTCTTCCACGCTCCCTTCCCCTTAACAGGTCCGTAAGTTAAGACTCGACTGCGTTATTAGCGTACATAAAAGTACGGACTGTCCGGACGTATAGACACTAACTTTATTTAAAACAAAATATGAATTAATCGAGTCATAATTGTAAGCCCGAAACTAATGTATCTACTCTTTAAATACGAATCAGTGAAAAATTCACTAATTGAAATAGTGGTTAGACATTTCACTGATTAATCAAAGATTTTGGACTTATGTACAAATCAGTTTAGAAACACCAGAGTAAATCATGTGAAACATAATCTCTAAGTTTTCAAGTTAAGCGTTGTTATTACTTCTTTACTTAAGTAGCAACCCGCGTGAAAAAAGTTTGCATGGCTCAAGCATGGCAAGACACTTGGAAATATCTGGCTGAAGCATAGTTTACGGCTGAATGGCAGCGTGGCACAAGCCTCGTTCCTGTCCGTTTCCCATGCTTAGGTCAACACAAATGAATATGCTTAAGAACATGTAAGTGTCAGAGAAAATTAGGCGGAGTTAAAAATAAAAATATTAGATTTGCCAATAGCCGACACGTCTCTAAATGGTAAGTTCGCTACCCGGGTGCACCGGTTCGCGCACCAGGTACTGTAGAATATATTCTACGAGAACTTTTTAAGAATTTAAATTGTGCCAATTGCCAAAACAACTAACATTAGTAAGTCGACGATCCGTGTGAATCTAGTCGCGCACTAGGTAGTTTAGCACGTATTCTACGAGAATTTTTTCAAAATGAAGATTGTTCAAACAGCCAAAATTACTAAAAATTGTGAGCCGACAATCCGGGTGCACTAAATCGAGCACCAGGTAGTATAATACGTATTCTACGAGAACTTTTAAAAAATTTTAATTTTGTGAATAATGAAAACAATTCCAAATAGACAGTCGACGACTCGGGTGCACCAGGTCGCGCCCCAGGTATCTTATCACGTATTCTACGAGAACTTTTTCAAAATTGAGATTGTTTCAACTGCTAAAATTACTGAAAATTGTGAGTCGACCATCCGGGTGCAATAGATCGAGCACCAGGTAGTATAATACGTATTCTACCAGAACTTTTTGAAAATTAAACTTTTTTTAATAATGAAAACAATTCCAAACGGTGAGTCGGCGACCTGGGTGAACCAGGGCGCACCTCAGGTAGTTTAACACATATTCTACGAGACATGTTTCAAAAGTTGGATTATTTCAACAACCAAAATTACTGAAAATTAGAGTCGACCTTGCGCGTGACCTGGTGCACCCGTGTCGTCGACTAACCATTTCAATTTTTTTCATTATTCACAAACTTTATGTTTGTGAAATGTTTTCGTAGAATAGTATTAATCTACCTTGTGCTCGACCTGGTGTACCCGTATCATCGACTCACAATTTTTAGTAATTTTTGCTGTTAAAACAATCTAAATTTAGAAAAAGTTTTCGTAGAATACGTTCTAAGATACCTGGGACGCGTCCTGGTGCACCCAGGTCTTCAACTAATAATTTAGAACTGTTTTCATTATTTAAAACGTATAAATTTTGAAAATGTTCTTGTCGAATACGTATTAAACTACCTTGTGCTCGACCTGGTGCACCCGGTTCGTTGACTCACAATTTTTAGATATTGTGGCTACTGAAACAATCTAAATTTTGAAAAAGTTCTCGTAGATTACGTTCTAAGATACCTGGGGTGCGACTTGGTGCACCCAGGTCGTCGACTCACCATTGGGAATTGTTTTCATCATTCACAAAATTGAAATTTTTTAAAAGTTCTCGTAGAATACGTTTTATACTACCTGGTGCTCAATCTGGTGCATCCGGATCGTCGACTCACTAATGGTAGTTATTTTGGCAATTGGCACAATTAAAATGTTTTCTAAGTTCTCCTAGAATACGTGCTAAACTACCCGCTATGCGACCCAGTGCACCCGGGTAATAAACTTACCATTTAGAGACGTGTCGGTTTTTGGCAAACCTAAGATGTTTATTTTTAATGCTAGCTCATTTTTTTTGACACTTACACGTTCTTGAGAATATTCATTTGTGGTTACCGTGTCCTAAGCATGGCCCATAAAATTAGTTGACAAAACATGATGTATTTACACATGCGGGTAAATTTTAAAATGCAATTACGAGTAGAATTCTTTATACAAATTTTAGATAAAGCTCTCTGTAAATTCTCTATGCATATGTTCAATTAGATAAACGAATGTGCTTGAAGTTTCTGGTTCGATTACCGAGGTTAAGCAGCACTTGGTTCGGTTAAACTAGGATAGGGTCCGTCTAACTCGAAGGGAGTGTTTATTTACTTATACACTGAATGTACCCTCGAAGAAATATTTACTTTACTTTAGAATTTTGTAATTTTAAAAAATACCTCTAACTTTTAATGAGCAAAATAAAACTACAGAAATATAAAGCCCAAACCATTTACTTTAAATAGTTATAATTTGTAATTTCTTGAATTGGAAACAAACTGCAATTAAGTTCAATTTTAAAATCATAATAAGAGCAAAACCAATCTACACAAGTAGACCATGAGAAGTACCTAACTAACAAATCTCATTAAACAGGTAAAAGTGTCACAAAGGTATCAATCCACTAATTCTGCACTTGTATGTATTATGCTAGACGCAATGGCATAAACTTCACCTCATGACTCGTTGATGTGGGAAAATAACATTTACAATTTTATTGGCGTAAAAATACAGTCAAAGTGGAAATAAAAATTTCATCAAGACTAAAATGCTTTTATACAAGAATAAATGAAGTGTCAACGTAAACGCTCGTCAGAACATTAACTATTATTTATTTTGAGCAATTGAATACTCTTTGGAAGGACAGGAAAAAACCCAGATATATTTGTGATGATAAACCGATGCGAGGAGTCGTTTCGACGTGACGATAACTAACGTGAATCTTTTAGTCTCTGTGATCAAAGGCTCTGCCGAATTTATATTAAAAGCCCGCTATTCTTTCTTTGGGGTCGTAAAAATCAAAGTAGGTTATTACCCTTTTATAAAATACATTAAACCAATTTATAATATTTATATGTATTATAAATATCCTTAGGTTCCTCTATTTCTGGCATTTAACAACACAAAAACAATTAGGAGAGCTAAACATAGATTCAACAAATTTGTACATAATAGATTTTCCCCAATACATCAGGAAGATTAAGTGGACGTAGCTCACTAGAAAATGCTAGGGAAATCATAACAAACACTAATGGAATTTCAACATCTGTTCAACACTGCTCTTAATGATCGTGAGGCGATCCTAAAACGCTAATTCTCTAAAAAAATAAGTCGTTTATCAAACACAAAAAATTTCAATCAATGAATCAAATTTTGCAGGAAAACATCCAATTAAAGATGGATTATTTCTTATGTAGGGTGGCTGCTGAAATTCTCGAAAAAATGCCTTGATAGTTCCAATTAATTCTTTTCAATCTGAAAGATATAAAAAATTATTGCAAAATACTCTTAAATATATTAGTTATCATAATGTAAACTTGAAATGTATAAATAATCATAAAAACACAGTTAATTATTTCTTAAATTTTTTTACCAAATAGTTGAATTTTCAATAAAAAATACGGCCTTTTAACAAAATTCTTGAATATTTCCTATATCTTCCGAGGATCTGTCTCCCGAGTGGAAATTCAAGTCGGGGGCTGGCCATTCTACGGCCGGAGAGCCCGGCTTTAAGCCGGGACCTGGCAGGGGAGCCCGACTTTAAGTCGGGCTGTGGGCGAAGTATCTGGTCGGAATCCGACCAATATCGTCACGCTGCGCTGGCCAGCGTCCGGCCATGGATCATGGTCGGGAGCTGGCCGGGGAGCCCGACCTTAGCCCGGACAAGATCAATTGGTGCTTTACTAGATTTAAGTGACTCGGGTTTCAATTGTATGAAGAGCATCAGTCACTGAATTAGGGAATCAATTTGATTATTTTTTTACTGTAGAATTGGAGCATATGAATATATGAAATTCCACACGCCTAGCACACAGAAAAAATTAACTATTTTCACGTAGTCGTTGAGAGACAAAAAAGGTATTTAAAAAAAATATATTAAATGATTGCGAGTATTTTGACTTTAAATATTAATAGTCCTGTTTTGAGTAAGTACATATATTACATTTTTAAACATTATATTACAAATAAAATTTCTAACTGCTACGGGGGTATCGAACCTAAATATCTATATCTAACTCTAAAGCCTAGCAGTCGGGAGTGCTAACCACTAAACGACGCTAAACCGACAAGTAGAATCTCGTTGAAAAAGCCATCCTCATAAGCTACAGTTCAGAAAAGTTAAAGTACCAAATTATAAGTTCTCTTTTTCTGATTATTTATTATTATGCGACGTTATGTGAATATAAAATACACGAACTTTTAACAGGAATATCAATAAAATACTTTTTAAGTAAATAATTTAAATCGATTACAATTTTTCTTTGCGTGATATTTTGTTTTTTACCGTTGTAGACTATTTTACAACTTTTTACGATGACCGAAACTGTAATTTTTTATGAACATTTAATATTTTTAACGACGGAACTCAGAAATTTAATCGTGAATGTTGAAAATTTCTTAATAATAAAATTGTTAAACTTTCGTGTAAGGTTTGGTTTTTAGAAGTTTTATACTATTTTACAACGTTTAAGATTGATATAAAATGTAAATTTTTCCGGAACATTTGCAATTTTTCATAAAGATGGAACTTGGAATTTTTTTCTTCAAAAATAAAATAGTTCGAATTTCAAAAAAGTGTAATCGAATTTTTGTCACAAAATGCATGGTTTGTAAGTCTGAACTCATGAAACCTTAAAATTTGTGGTGTCAAAAAGATATTCACCCAATATATTTCCATGCGTGGAACATCCATGCAGGTATGCGAATCCATTCCTTAATGAAATCAGAAAAAGCAATTAAGTTATAAACAAAGTTTAAAAATTTTATTATTGCCAATCAGCGCCCGGCCAGCAACCGTCTGAGCATTCGATCATAATATTTATGCGATCAGAGCCCAGTCAGCCCCCGACTGGGGTTTTGGCAATAATTTTTCCCAGCAAGTCTCCGACCAGCGCATGACTAGACTCTTAAAAAACAAACATAGCTCGGTCAGTCCCCGACCAGAAACCTTGTTGTACCAGGGCTAACCCAGGCTATCTTCACACGGGCTAGTGTTGAAATCATGCTGCGTTAATCAATTGAAAATAGTAACAATTTAGGGTCACAATTTTTTAGGAAAAATGGTCCGCATTGCATTGCTTATAAGGTTTATTTGTAATATTTGTAAAATTGATTGGTTAGTAATTTAAGTTTTTTCAACTTAAATATCCGACCTTCATGCCAGAAAAATTTTTCTAAAATTAGAAAAGAGAGGAAAGTTCCAGTACCGACTGAGAATTGGCTAAAATTTAAAACTTCCCTGCTGCAGCTTATAAATTATTGAAATTTGAAAATTCCCTGCTCTAATTCAGAACTTTAGTTATTTTTAAAAATTCCTCGTTTCAAATCAAAATTATAATTCTTTTGAAAAGTTCCCTGTTCCAAACCAGAATTTTAATTATTTTAAAAACTTTTGCTTTTTAAATGAGAATCAGAATTATTTTTAAAAAATCCATATTCCAATCCAGAATTTTAATTCTTTTCGAAAATTTTCCGAAACATTTGAAAAACTATGTCAACTTGAGTACCGTAATAATTTATTCAGGTCAACAAACATTTACTTAAACAATCTTTTGTTACATATAATAATATTCTCTTTGTATACTGCGCTTTTTGTATATATATATTGTATATGTTTTTATATATAAATGCGTATATTTGCGCTTTTTTCCGAAATTTAAAAAGGAACTAACTCATTATAGCCCGCTCCAGTTTTGTTTGTGCACGCCTGGTTTCTCGCCTGATTGACAACCGCAGGCCCGTTCGAAACCCAAAATTCTATGACTACTGTGAAGATAAGTGTTGATCGTTAACTCGATACACCTAATATTGACGAATCTGACTGAAATTGACAAAAGTATTTTTTTAAATGGAAAATACGTCTTAAAATTCATGGGGCCTGTGGTACCTCTAAATATGATTTGTTTCAGCCAGAAAAACGCATTAAGTTTCTTGTGAATTCGAACCAATTTGTATTCGGGAAGTCACTTTCACAAGTTTCAAAATAATTTGTTTTTTATGGATAGAATCATGGCCCAAACTCCAAAGCAAAGAGCATTTTACCGCAAAGAGAAACTCGTGTATCTAGGCTGGAAAATGTTAACGGCCAAACCGTTGATGTTTACTAGAGTACTTAGCCGCAACACCGACTCTCGTTTGAACCAAGAACTCCAGTAACGAAAATAACACAACCGACTATTTATGTAAGCAAATGACGTTATAAGAAGGTAGCGAAGCCTTGTAAACGACGCTACCTTTGAAATGAAGATTGCGTTTACCACTTCGTCACATTTCTTCTTGACTCTGTCGTCCAATTTCCTTCTCCACAAATAAAAACATGGATTCTAGCATTTTTTATTTAGAACTTCGTTCGCCAATTGAAGGAGACGAGTCATTTTTATTTTTATTTCTTCACCAAAGTAACCCAATACAAATTTAGATATACATTTTTTTATTATTTACTTTTGCTTTTATTTACAATTTATTAATAAGAATTGAGACGGGATTTTTTGTAAGGAAAATTAAGCGCATACTTTACAATCGACTCTGTGGGTTTCAGAAATCACCGAGTCGGAAAATAAATAATTAAAATATTAGGTCAGTCTGTATGGCTGTATGTATGTCTATTTGTCCATACGTATGAATGTGTGGTTACGTTAATTTTGTAATCACGAAGAATTTTGAGGAATTTGAAAAATCAAACTAGCCATTGATACAGTTTTTAAGTGTTCCAAACTTAAGAGTAAGGTATTAACTAGATGAATCAAACCTAAATTAAACACTTCAAGCATTTTGAAAATTTGAAACAAATTTTTTTAAAGAAATTCAGAAACATTTGCCAAAGTTTTGTGGTGGATGAGCAAAATACTTGCAAATTTTCCTAATGGCATTTTTCAATTCGATGAAGAAAAATTATATTTTCGCATTTAAAATCCCATATACATTTGAAAAACCAAAGGGAACGGGTTAATGTTGACTGATTTGAAAAAAATAGGAAATACCTTTTTCCGAAAAAATCAGGGGGCGAGGTCGATGGCCAAAAATAACAAATTAAAATTTTCAAATGTATAAATTTGAATCACCCTAGAGTCACATATTCCGAGTTGAAGCGATGTGGAGCCTGTTAGTTTGATAATAGTGTATTACATCACAAATAGAATTAGATAGGACCTATCTAATACACGGTGAAAACGATATCGCAAAAATTTCAATATATACCGTAATTCCTGCGCTATATATCGCAATTATCACATTATAATAGCGTAAAATCGTGATATCGTACATTGCAAGATTTTACATTATATTATTAATTTATTATATTATATATACGAGAGTTCTAGCAGTGTGCAAGCGATGCTAGTGCATTATAATATTCTAAAAAGCTCCGGAACTGCTTGTGCGTTATCATATTGCGCTTTATTTCAATACAGAGGTTTTACAATATCATTGTGCGATATCTTCTTCTCCGGGTACTACGAGTGATGTACCATATTTTATTCGAATTTAGTGTTTATAAATGGATATAATAGTTAAGAGATTTCAAACATTTTCATTACGGTTAAAATTAAGATGAAAAATTCGATTTAAGACGACTTCAAAGGCTTAGATATAATTTACACGACATTAAGAGGTAATAAGTCAATTAAATAACTTCAAGAAATTTATAAAGGTTTTTGAAACATCAAAAGGTTTCAAAACATTTTAAGGGTTTTCAGTTGTTACGGTTTGTCAAGGAACATCAAGTGGAAGTATTTAGATCTGAAAATCTGAAATAAAAGAATTTTCAGAAGTTACTTGTTCTTATCACGGTAAAAAGAAAATGACCGATACGGACAACTTTTTAAACAGGTTTTTTAACCAACATACTTCAAGCATGAAGATGCTGTTAGACATTTTCGAGTAGGGCCACGTGATTTTAAATTTATTTTAGTTTTATATGGAATTCTTTACGTAACAATATCACATTTTATAGTCGATTTTTGACTCAACAATTACGATTAACGAATCGTGGAGCGGGAGGGCACCCATGTGACTCTTGAAATAAATCATCCTTTTCAAACCTCTACCCTTTTCCAACGTATCCTGATGGGCAAGAAGCCACCCCTGTGACTGGTTAAAGAAATAATGTTTAATCCCATACCGATTCCAAGGTATCCTGGTGGGAACGAAGGCCCCTTTGACTAGTCACAAAAATAATATCAATAAATGGAATGGGCCTTTCCAATGGCTCTCTGATTCGGCCACTGTGATTAGTCATAGAATACTTTCAGCTAAACCCTTAGGCCTCCAGTCAATGCACCAGAACGACTGGATCTCAGAATGGCCGGAATGAAGCGTTGACCAATCAGAAAATTTCCGCGGAAACAGTGTCTCGTTCACGAGCCGAAGTTAGCCGCAGATGAAATTTACTATAGTGCTTGTCGCACTTGTTGTGACTGTTTTTTTTATTTTCAAAAGTGTTTATCACTTGAGGTTATAAAAAATAATAAATTATTAACATAATGAACAGTATTGATTAATTAAGGGAACATGATTTGAGTATCAATTTTACGTACAGTCTTATACATTTTTTTTGCGTTTTTTATATGAAAAGTATTTTTTTAGACTTAAGGATTATGTATAACACATACACCGGCTTATATCGTTAACAATGCTTTATTTGCGAAAATTGAATAATTTATAATATTTGTCGGGGTGTAAAAGAAGAAGGGAGTATAAAAAAAGAATTTTAACCATTTTTAATTATATTTTGTATAGTTGCACATTAGATTATTTGCAATATATATTCGTAACATACATACCATCAACAATTTTGATTCAAAATTTATAATAATTTTGCAGATATACTTAGAATTTATTGTATTTTAAATACTTGTATACTTAATTTCGCGCCAATAAGCGTTCCGTTCATTTCCAAAGTTGTCAAACACATGCACCGGAATTACCGTAGCCCGGAATGACCAGAACACAAATCGCATAGCACCTTCGACAAGACGAAAAAGTTCCTTCTTGTCAAACATGATCTGTGATTGGTGTTCCGGTCATTCCTGGTTACGGTTATTCCGGTGCATGTGTTTGACCACTCTTGGAAATGAACGGAACGCTTATTGGCGCGAAATTAAGTACACAAGTATTTAAAATACAATAAATGCTAAATATATCTGCAAATTATTATAAATTTTGAATAAAAATTGTTAATTGTATGCACCTTACGAATATATATTGCAAATAATTTAATGTGGAACTATACAAAATATAATTAAAAATGGTTAAAATTCTTTTTTTATACTCCCTTCTTCTTTTACATCCAGAAAAATATTATAAATTATTCAATTTCCACAAATACAGCACTGTTAACGATATAAGCCGGTGTATGTGTTATACATAATCTTTAAGCCTAAAAAAATACTTTTCATATAAAAAACGCAAAAAGAAATGTATAAGACTGTACGTAAAATTGATACTCAAATCATGTTCCCTTAATTAATCAACACTGTTGATTACGTTAATAATTTATTATTTTTTATAACCTCAAGTGATAAACACTTTTGAAAATAAAAAAGAGTCGCAACAAATGTCACATGCACTATAGTCAATTTTATCTGCGGCTAACTTTGGCTCGTGAACGAAACACTGTTTCCGCGGAAATTTTCTGATTGGTCAACGCTTCATTCCGGCCATTCTGAGATCCAGTCGTTCTGATGCTAGGACTGGAGGCCTTAAACTTTCCCAATGTGTTTAGTCTGTACGATAACTAGCAATATTACCGTTACCGAGTGTCAAACAGTAGCATTAGAGACATGAGTCAAAACTTTGTTTATTAGTATTTCTGTAAAAATTATTTGTTATCAAGAGTTTTTTACATTTTATATTTGTTATAACCCGTGAAAACGTGAAAACCCGAAGATATTATCTATTAAATAAGAAAAACAAGTAAATTCGGAAAGTACAGGTACACTTTTTTTAAAATAAATAGATTCAAATATAATAATTGATCTTTTTAAAAACTATTTTAATTATAAATATCAGAAATTTAATGAAACGATCCTTATATTTTTTTAAATATTTTCTAGCTGAAGTAAGCATGTATTCTTTCTTTACAACGGGACTTTAACAAATCAGTTATTTTCTTTGAATATGATCTTTGCTATTCAATGTAGACATCAACAAGAGCATTTAAGATACGTTCAATTCTATGAAAATGAATAATTGATGGTACTAACGAACATCTGCTTGGAATCGAAATTTATGATTTCATTCGTTCTTCTCTAAAGAAAGTGTACAGACAAGATGTTCATATTATGTTCTAACGCAATTTAAGAAACGCTACTCGAAAAGAATAATAAATAAGATCATGTCGATAATTATCATCCCAAATTATATTACAGATAAAAATAACGGAAAAATAATATACTTCATAGCAATCTCGTTTTTGTCCTTCTGTTTTTGAAATACTATTGCTATACTTTTTGAAATACCAATTTATGAAGACCTCACATTATTCTTCTGTAAAATTAAATCGCTAGCCAAAATATACTGCAGTCTGGGAAATTAAAATAATATACAAGCACTATTCAATCTGACAAGTATCCTCCGTGAATTACTCATCATCGTTCTTTCGTGAGACCGTGACTTTAAAATAAAACTGGATTTTAATATCAGATAGATGCATACGAGGGTTATATTCAGTAGCTTCATGCGTCTTTGCTACAAGTCTTTCTGAATTTTAAATGTGAGCACCTGACAAATATAAAATCCTGCGACAGCTATTACACGCCTACTTTACAATTCCACTTGCAATGCGACGAGACGTAAAACCACACCAGAGGACAAGCAATTACAGAAAGCGCAACTTCCGTTTGTGATTTATTTTAGAACACCATCTTTCAAGGTGGATATCGTTGTATGTAAATATGTGTCTTGAAGTTACAATTTAACATGGAAAAATGTCTCCTGTACTTAAAATGCCTTTTCATTGATGTATTTCTAACTTTAGAGGAGAGAAAAGACATTCTCTTTTTTGTTTTACATTTCTTAAGTTTAACAGTTTTTAAAGAATTTAAAAACTATTCAACGGTTTTGCATCTCACTTTTATGGTATGTATACCTTTACAAAAAAAAATATTCAAAGTATGGAAATAAATAATGTAAAAATATTGAAAAAAGTGATGCAAAAAATGGAGACACTACAATAGAGTAATTCGTTCATTTACTTAACGTAGAGTTTTAAATTATTTCGACGGATTTCTATATATTTTAACTAACTTAAGGAGCCATGAAGGAATTTACAAATTTCCAAGCATTTTAAAGATTTTAGGTCATTTAAAAATATTCCAAAGAATTTCAAAAGATGTAAAAATTTGCAAGGAACTTGAAATATTTTTTGATTATTTTAATGGATTTTGAAGATTATATACTTAAATATTTTTCTTAATTTCACCAGATTTGAGAGATTTTATAGGAACTCCAATTATTTCAACGGATTTAAGGGATATAACTTTTTTTGTGATTTTAAGCCATTTTAATGAACTCCCAAGAATTGCCAGAAACATGAGTTATTTTCAATAACATGTAATGGATTCAATAACATTGTAATGGATTTCTACGACCGAAAAAGATTTCAATAGATTTTAAGGCATTTCAATAAATTTATAAAGAACTTCACGAAATGAAATAAATTTTATTTCAAGGGGTTTCTACATAAGTGTTACAACAGTTTCAAATGGGATCAAGAAAACAACTAAATTTTAAAGAATTTTTCAAGATTTTCAGTTATTTTAAATGAATACAAACAATTTCAAATGATTTTAAAAATTTCGAGAAATATAAAAGAATTTAGTAGGATTTTCACA
>NC_046660.1:71266068-71267855 GCF_010883055.1 Belonocnema kinseyi | reverse complement strand
CTCGGGATACTTATAAGATACTACCATGATTTTTTCAGATTTTTTGGTCCAAAAATAAATTAGGCCAAAAACCGGCCTTACCGACCCTCCCCCTTTTTTAATAAAATTATATTAAAATAATTTTTTAATTTAAGTAAAATATTTTCCATGTATGCCTAGATTTTGTTCGCTATAATTTTTCTTAATACGGAGCCATTCAAGTATTAAGTATCCAATTTTTAAAAGAAATTGAACCTATGCCCCATTAAAGCATTATGTAATACTTATAAAGACCTTGTAAATAATATCTAGACGTGTTAAAAGGTTCCTATTTTTATATAAAATTCAATAACTGTTTTTTCATTTATGAACGTAACTTTACAAATAAGGAAAAGTAATTTCTTAATGGTACAAACTTTTAGGGAATTAAATAACATGTTTGATTTGAAAAGCTTTTTCAAAATAATGATAACAGAATATTCTTTGAAACAATAACTAACACTGTCGAGTACTCAAATAAATTAATAATACACTAAAAACCGCCTAATTAATTTTATTTTATTCCAATGCTTCAAATTAAATACATATTTAGCATATTAATTATTTTGAATGAAAAATATTGTGAGCGTGCATTAATTTTGAGGGATTTTTTTGTTTGTAAAATTGCGGGTTTATTTAAAAAGAGTGATTACCAGTTGATCATTCAAAGTATTGTCCATGGCAAGCCACTACTTTCTCCCATCTTTCTGGCAGCATACGAATACCACGTCGAAAAAACGACTCATCTTTTGAAGCTATCTAAGAATCGACCCATTTTTGGCATCTTTATAAGAACTGAATCATTGCTCAGACAGACCATGAGAGATATACCGGAAGAGGTGATAATCAGACTTTATCAAGTTCCCGCTCTTATTGCGGCCGTTTTTCTTTTAATGTTCGGCTCAATCGCATTGATGAATATACCATCGAATACAAAGCATGAGCTTCAACCCATGGATATTCAGATTTGCTGTTGATGTTGATGGTTGGCTGGGCTTAACCCACGAATTCTTACGCGTAAGGTTATCATAGCGAATCAGCTTCTCATCGCCAGTGACAATAGGATGCAGAAACACTTTTCGATTTTTTCGTTGGACTGTTCACAAGTGAAAAATCTCCTTTTCACGTCCCTTGCTTTCAGTTCGTACAGCACCCAACTTCCTTGCTTTTGGACATGGTTCTTCACCGAGTAACGTCTTCAATTCTTCATCCTCAATCTTTTTCGGATGGCTTGAACGTTCTTTGTCGTCCGTACCGACATCGCCACTTGTAAATTTTCGAAACCAGCACGCACACCTTTTAATCGATGAAGTATAATTCCCGTAATTTTCCAAAAGCAATCGATGATTTTCAGCATCACTTTTGTTCGAATTAAAAAAGGAAAGTAAAACTTCCTGCAAATGCTGCTGTTTTGGAACGTAAGCTATCTCTTAGAAATCACTCAAAAATAATTCACGCTTCCAAAATTACGCTTTCACACTTACAGATTTTCTGGATAAACAGACTTTTTGATTTTTCATTTGAAAAAATTGAAAACATTCAGTGTAAATTTAAAAAATGATTTACGGGGCATGCGTTTGTCCAATAGCATATTTTACATACCAATACGATCATCGAATTTTATTTGGAAATAGAAATTAATCCGCTTTATGAGTCATACGTACCTGAAACACAAAAGAAATTTACACCTTAGTCTGCAGTACAAGAGTGTATATATATATGTGTGTGTGTGTGTGTGTGTGTGTGTGTGTGTGTGTGTGTGTGTGTGT
>NC_046660.1:71257740-71265968 GCF_010883055.1 Belonocnema kinseyi | reverse complement strand
GTGTGTAAATATTCAAGATAGAAATCTAAACTTAGCTTAGTAAGATATGATGTTGAAATTAAAAATTTAAACATTCTCAACAAGTTCCATGACTTTCATCAAACATTCCCTATGCAACAAAATTCCCTGACATTTGCAAGTTTTTTAGGTTTTCCAGATGAGTAGACATCCTGAAAATTATAATTGTGGAACCTAAAAAGGATTAAAAATATTCCTGTAGTGCAAAAGGTTATTAAAAAATAGCATTACTGAACTTTTTCGCAAACTTTTATCCTCGGACGATGCTTGGATATTTTTAATGTTTAACTGAAAAAATTGCGAGATAACTTTATTCTAAAATCGATTTTTATTATTTTAATTTCTAGATTTTAAATATGATAACCTTATGTATGTTTTAATATTGAGTGTAGAATATGAAATTATGTTCCGACACGAGAACTGTATAATGCACACACGTTTTTGTATCTTAGGAAAAATCCTTTTATCAGAAAAAGATGGTAAACCATTACCTTGTACAAAAGTTCATCTCAGGTTGTAATCACATATTGTTCGAATAAATTACACATTTTCAACAACCAAAAATTTCAAAACATAAAGGATTGAAGTTTTGAACATATTTTCGCATTATTTTCGGAAAAAAACATTGTGAATTGCGTTTATTGGTTTTAAAAATATTTTCTTTTCAGAAAATGGTTTTACCGATAGTTGCCATAGATACTTCTAAAATTAAAAGCAGCAGAGTAATTGTTTATTAAAAATCAAGTTTTTTTAACTTGAAATGGCATCATCAGTAATATTATTTTTATTCTTAAAATCGTAGAAATTTTTTCTATCTGATTTTGGGCTCAAAAACTATTTTGAACTTACCACAATATGGAAAAAATTCGCATGGTAAAAGGTTTTAAGGGCCAAGTGAGAAATTCCATACCCCCGAATTAAGTAAACAATTTGCAGAAATACAATGAATTGAAAATATTAAGAGAAACAGTAAAAAAGAATATTTAAAATTATTGTTGTGTTTTGTCAGTTCTTCATTATAAAGAAAATAGTAATACTCTCTTTTATTTTATTGAGTAAGTGAACATTAAAAATTATACAAATAAATATATAATTTTGATTTCATCAAAAACAGAGTCACTTCGTGGTACGGTGTGTTTCACATATTCCATTCTAAATTGATTAACTTGCGTTCAAGAATGTGGAACAAGTAAGATGTATAAAAAAGATATATTTCTATTAATTTATGATAACTTTATGCAGCAAGATTTTTTATTCAGAATAATAATGCAAGCAATAAATATTTAACCAAATTACTTTAAGTTTCTCTGTAATATTCTACGATACGAAATATTAATAGTTATTTCAGCGGTTGTGAAATGATAAGATTAAAGGAAAAATCTACACGTAACGAAAACATATGACTAGTCATTAATTAAAATATAAATATCTAATAAAAATGTTGACAGGATATGAATTAAAATCACTAGAAAAGAACCCGAGACCTGCTTTTATTAGTTTGTTCTTTAAAAAACGAATGCTAATAAAATTAAAAAATATTCGCTCTTTTATCTTTTGTTCAATGTTTATTTCTCCTTTTATTATCTGGTAGATATGAATATGCGAAAATTTTAATAATCTTTCTTACCATTGTCTGAATATTCAGATTCAGGAAAGTTGTGTTTGATTTTCGCAATTCTCTAACATGAGAAGAATATTACTATTAACGTTTTAAATGAGTAAGTGATCTTTATAAAACATACAAATGAATAATTTTTATTTTTATTCATTTGAATGCAGTCTTAATTGAAAATTTTTTAACTTAAAACTATCTGATATTGGTCCGAAAGTTAAGAAAGAAAAATAATTTGAGATTTAGTTTACTTTTAAAGTAATTGGAACTTTGTTGGTGACTTTCTTTGTAATTCATGACGATGATGCTTTTGGTCGTTCAGGAGGAGCATCCTGGAGAATAGCTAAACATCTATTTTGTGGTACTGATGGTTGCGAATATACAGATTTCAAACAATTAAATTGCGTTCAATAATGTAGAATAAGTAAGTTGCACAAAAAAATATTTGAATTTCTTAAGAATAATTTTAAGGAGTTAATCCGTGGAAGGCACACTCCTTTCACGCACCCTCTATAGGCTCACTGGTGCGAAATGGTTTTTTTTGCAATGTTAATACTAAATATTCAAAATATTGAACGTATAATAAACATCTAGCATATATTAGGCATATTTCACATAAATATTTAATCTAGTGGGGATAAGTCGCTGCAGCTGTGCCTGCGCAAATGCCAGCAAACTGAAAATTTTCCCAGTGCAATTTTCGACCCAGTGTGCCTTTAATGGGTTAATAATAAACATTTTTAAACATATATCGCCTCCACGTAAATTGTATAATGAGAAGATAAGATTAAATCTTTGGAAAACAGATAGTTATTTAGTCAACAACTTTTGTTTTCTATGTGCTTATGTGTACTTACAGCATCGCAATAAATCCCAAGGCCTCGAATTTGGATCAAAATTCGATCAATTCGTTGCATTGCAGTGGGAAAAATAATTGAGATTTACATAAGTAGATGTGAATGTATACAGTGCCGTTCAGAATAGTTCTTACACTTCTTTTTGATGATCTATTTCTTAAGTAGTTATTGCAAAATAGTATAATTTCAATGTTTTCAAGCAATTTGTTCAATAGAATTCGAAATAATCAACCTTTTTTTATTGTTCTTCGGCCCATTTTTAAGCTATATTTTTACAGTGGAACAAGAGCTTATACATATAAGTGTAAAATTGTTGTCTAGCTTAGTGCAAGAAGTTAATTGATTTTTTTAATTTGACAAGATTTTAAAACATCATACCTGTAAGAGATTCATGATAAAAATCAAATGAATATATATTTTACGGGAGTTTTATAGAAACCTCATGATCATATGTTTTGCAACATGAACGTGATCCCAACTACAACATACTGCAAAAATATGCACAAATTTCAATGTTTTCTTAAATTTTCCATAACGTCCAAAACAATCAATATTTTTTAACATTCTTTGGCTCACATTTTAAATGTACATTCCGAAAGAAATTTAGCAACTTATCGGCATAACTGTACAGTTTTTGCTATCTAATTACTGGGAATTTTTAAATACCATAGTGGAGACAATTGCAATAATCTTTTTCGCAAGACACATAATTTTGTAAAGTGGGTGAAACATATGATCATGAGGTTTCTATAAACCTCCCGTAAAATATATATCCATTCAATTTTGATCATGAATCGCCTACTGGTATGATGTTTCCAAATTTTGACAACTTTTTTCATAATAAAATTAACTTAGTATTAGTATTTAAAGATTAAGAATTATTGGCATAAGCTCATTTAAAAAAATGTTTTACTTTTCCCCGTAAATGTTCTCAGATAATAATACATACTATCAATTATTTCAGAGGCCCAATAAAAGCATAAAGAAGAATGTCCGAAAGATGAGAAGAAAGCTCAGCAGAACGCTCAAAACTTATGTCCTATTAAACGATGATGGATCCTTTCTACCAAAAACGCTTCCCGCCAATCTTCGAATTTAAGTATAGAAATAGTATTGGGAATAGTTAAACCTCAGTACCCCATCTGGTGCGAAAATCTAATCTAGAAAGAGTAGGCAGAATAATTACAAAAATGCAATTTCATTTTTGAATGAAAGAGTTTTCACGAATGTTTTGTAAAAATGTGAATAAATTATTGCATAATAAAATGAAATCGTTATCCAAAACAAAGTGTTCCAAATGGTGGAATTTCCATTTGAAACTTTTTTTACAACAAATGCGATTCTTCGCCCTATAAGATGGAGATTGCATGTATAACCTGTTGTTTTCGACAAATACTTATTTCTATTAGTCAATAATTGTTTTAAACTCTGAAGAAATCATCGTAACAACACTTTTAAGCGAACATTAGAATACATTTTTAAAATTCTACTTCATTACTTTACTTATATGTTTGTTCATACTTTCTTTCATACTTTACTATTTCTACTTCTCTTTCTAGTTTTTATTTTTTGAACCAAATAGCGAAATATTTCATGACCAATTACAATATGTTGATGCTTTATGTTATGCTCGTGAAAAACCAAAGTGTTTACTTACAAAATCAGTAATTGAGCACGAAAAATAATTCCCATGGCAAAGTTACAATTACTTAAAAAATCAAATCTATCCAAAATATTTTCTGGTTTTAATATTTTTACAGATATCAGATATTTTTATTTTAAGTAATAATCTTCAGTCAAGTCTGCATTGAAACGAATAGATATTATTTATTTATTATGGTCGTCCGTATGTACCTATATCTACGCACGACGATTTCAACTATCGTTCATGTTCGCTTAAAATTCAGATGCAGATCCGTATATTATACTAACATGAAATAGAAGATAGAAAATGCAAATATTCGTTTATCTGCGTTGCATGAGGAAAATAAGTGTCTATAGATACAGTGCAGATTAGTTTAGGTTTCGTCCAGAATGAAACTTTTGAAACCGACGCAGCAATTACGATTCTAAGAATAAAATAAAAATCAATATTATTTTCCAAAATTATTATTTTTAAATATCAAAAACTTGGTATTTACAGACATTTGTGCTGGAACGGGGGATAGAGGAGAAATTTTGAATCAAGTCTAAATTGAAGAGAATAAGAATGACTTATTTGTATATTTTATAACGAACGCTCGCTCACATTGTTAAAAATGTTTACAATTTTAATATACATTTACTATACATTTGTATAGTAAATCTAAGATCTCGGTCTATGAAATAGTAATAAAGAAGCTTAGTAATGAATTGAATATACATGCATATTGATCAACTCTGAAAAAGTCAGGTAATTTCACTTTACACAAATTAAAAATAACTCTGGCAGTATTTTTCAATTCGAAGTAATAAAGCATGGTATTTTTTCTACTTGGACATAAAGTATACTGGTTTTTAAGTGGAAATTTCAATGAAGGGAATAATTAAGAGACTTAGCCTAAAAGTAGTGGTACTCGCACGAAAATTCTGACATTTACAGTAAATTTTAATGAAAATCCCACCTGTACATTGCACTTCCATTGTAAATAAGAATTTAGTCAATGAATTGTAAGTTATTACTTTAGTTTTTAATATTTAACAAGATTTCGGTGCATCAAAGAACTTTCCATTTTCACGTACTCTATTTTACTATACATATATATTAATTTTATAAGGTGATGGTATATTAAATTTACGACACGTATATGCATGTTGTTTCCATTACGTTCATAGTAAAATTGCGATAAAAATTGCTAACAATGTAGTAAAAGAATTTTTTCTGAATTGAATCAAAATAAATAATAATAAGCAGCAATGTTAAGTTTAAAACAAATTTTATTTCTCTACGTATTTCTAAAACTTTTATATATCTTTTATATAATTCGGGTAAACCGAATTTTTTTATTTCTCTGAGAATAGGGAATTTCACTGTTCAACAGAGAGACTAATGCTCTTCAGTTTCGCAGTTTCGTTTCATATCTATGAACAGAAAAACGCTGGTGTTAAATTTGTTGCAGCTCAAATTTCATTGGTCTCACAATGAGCATTTGAGAAAATTTGCAAGTCTCAAATGTATTCCTCTGAGTGTAGGTGCACATCTAGGCATCTAGGGGAAAGTATCATTTGGAGACTGAATTTTGACTCATGCAGAGTTGTGGAGTGCTGAACCGCGCTGTCAGCCACCTGAACATCTGGCAAAGCAACTATTAGCTTTGCGATATTAGACTAAATAATTGCTAATAAGGAAATTAATTGCAATAATATTTATCTAATTTTTAACTTTCCTTTATTTAGCAGTGCGAATAAAAAAAAACTTAAAATAAAATTATAACTTCCATATTGCAACCTCCAAATATCAGGTTAGTCATGGCCGTCGACATTTAAACTAAAGCCGGGATGTATAGAAAAAGTCATGGCCGTCTACATATAGAATAAGGTATTTTCACTTCAATCACTAACTAACTTCACTTCGTCGAATGCTGAGGGGATAACAATTGACCAAATGCATGAGGATCGGTTAATTTTTGGTCTATTTATCTAATATCTTCGTAAAAAGTAATTTCTTCTGTATGAGTGGATTTGAAAAATACTTTTCCTTTTTTAGGGACTATTTAGTGCAATAATAAAATAATAATAATTATTATTCATTACTCATTCAATAGTTTAAGACTGTAAGTACTCACTAAACCCTAAAATGGTAAGTTACATCTGGTATAAACTTGTATATTTAGAAATAGAAAGGATTATTTTTAACTTTTTAATCAAATTCAAATGATATATTCCACTTTAGCAAGTTTATTGGGTGACGTTTCAATTCATGTTTTCCCTTTAACATTTATATAAATCTCTTGAAAAACTGTTTTGAAATATTACATAACTAAAATGGATTTAATTTTCATGGGGGTTTTCATGAAAATAACATTTTATTTACTGAGAAACTTTTAAAAAGTGGTCTATCTCCATGCACTAAATGCAAAAAAGCAGGGAGTGCTGGGACAACTAACGCAGCGCTGGAGATATTAGGAGCTAATCAACTTAGGGAAGTAAGGGATCACCATTTTGTTTTCAGATCCATAGGGCTATATTTTCACGTGAAAACGTTTCATGTCAAATTTTCAAATGTTTCATGAAATATAGGGATGAGAAGAAAAATTATTTTGTGCATGCGCAGATCGGTTTGACCTCTAAGGTCAGGTTAGGATTTTATCTTTCAGTTTGAATTTTCCCGCAAATATATTTGAAACAATACAATGTATCCCGAAACCCCCAATTTTTTATCAAACTTTTCATCAGGCTCAAGTTTCATGAAACTTTACATCCCTACTCATCGTGAAAAACAAATTTCTGTTTTTATTATACAATTGTATTTGCCTGTATTTGTTCGAACGCCCAGGCATCAATTTCGATGCAGGTGGTCACGACTTAGTTTTTACATCCCGGCTTTGGTGGTTTGAATGTCTTGTAGGTTTTGACTAACCTAAGATTTCGATATTATATCACGCCAAGTACAATTTTTATTCCAAGACACTAATAGTCGCTGGTAAATGGGAGGAAACTAAAAGTTAGGTAATTATTATTATAACTTAATTGCTTATTAACATCTATTTCACCCAAATAATGCCCGACAAAATCATCTTGACAGGTGACTGACAGTTTGTAGGCGACACTTCACGTTGATCTGGATGAGAAGAAACAATGTCTAAATGATGCGTTCCCCCTAGATTCTCCGAATGAACCTGTGTGGCTCAAATTTGTTGCAACTCACTTGAACACCGATTTCGGTATACATTGGAGGATCTGCGACTGTCTGTGTGGAACTGCCTTGGTAAGCTTTAAATGCCCTTTTATAGGAACCATGATAAATGTCAAATATTTATAAAATAGCGTGACTGTCTTCTTGTGAACAAATAAATAAGTTAAAACTTTTATTGTACTTTATTACACGGAATATTAGAATGAATATTTTTGTTTGTATTGTATGATCAGTGTTGAATATTGAAATGATTGAAAAATATTAAATGTATGAAACTATTCAAAGCTGCTCGACAACTTCCACATTCAGCTTATAAAATCGAGTTACGTATTGAAACTATAAATGTGAAATATCTACGACTTCTGAGTCGAAGAATATAGAATCATTAAAGTCTCAAACTTGTATAAAACATGACCTAAAAAAAGACTCTGCCCGCACAACGGGCAAATTTTCATCGCGCAACTCACTTCGCTTGCAAATTTAAACGCTTCAATAAAACTTAAAAAATAAGTCCATACTCCATACTCAGGATTTTCTACGTAATGAAGTATAATTAAATATTAAATTGCATAAAGCTATGTATGCTTCGAGGTACACATTCACATAGTGGCACTTACATTTTGCGCTCGATTTTCGAAATACATTTTTTAATGTATATTTATTTTCTGAAAGAACTTACAATAAAATTTTATAATCCTTTCTTTGGACTTTATTTCCTATCTCGTGCTGTTTTGCTGAAAATAGGATTGTTAATATCATTTTTTGCAACAACAAGAAATTCCTAAAAATCTTGTTCTAAACTTTTAACGTACGAGGGTAGTTCAATAAGTCCTTAGAATGACCAACAGATGGCGCGCGAATCGCTCCAAATCATCTGTTTTCAGTCAGCACCACTCCCGACTAGATA
>NC_046660.1:71238543-71257640 GCF_010883055.1 Belonocnema kinseyi | reverse complement strand
TATAGAGCTCCAAGGAGATTATGTTGAAAAATAAAAAAAAATTTACCCAAAAAAATTTTTTTTATACTTCATTCTAAGGACTTATTGAACTACCCTCGTATCTCGCATCTATGTATGTATTTAATCTCTCCCTTTTACGGGTTTGAGGGCCTCCACTCCCTGTATATATATTTACAATTCCATCCTTAGCCTAACTTAAATAATACTCATATTCTACTATTTCGCATTGCCCAGTATAAACAATAGTAATATTAATTCTAAAAATGAGCGATACATACGCATCTCGCATCTTTTGGCGTATTTATTGGAATTTCCGATTTTAGGATATTAATTTTGATAAATAAATTAAAAACGATGAGTTCCGCTATAAAATGGTTCAACACAAATTTTCAGGAATTTTTACAAGCTAAAATTTCTTATCCAAAAACTAGTTCCCATATTTCGCGTCGTTTGAATTAAAATTTGAATTTTTCATTTTTTTAATTGTATGTATTTCCATCAATAAAACCAAAATGACAAGTCCTATTAAAAAATGGTTTTCAAAAATTCGGTAGGACTTTTTGAAACCTGCAATTCTTTCCTTAAACTTCTTTCTGTATCTCACGCTTTTTGGTTCAAAATTGGAATTTTTTATTGTTCTCATAGTACTTTCGATTAATAAATTCGAAATGACAAATTCTATCAAAAACGGTTAAAAGAAACTGTGTAGGTCTTTTTAAAAGCTGTAAGTCCTCCTTAACACTTTTTCTTGTATTTTACGTGGCTTTGGAATTTTGCTCAAAATTGAAATATTCGATTTTTAGATAGCATTTTCGATGGATAAAACCATAACCGTTGGTCAAGGAAGGCTGGTTAACAAACTTGTTCTTTTTTCTAAAACCCAAAAATAGTGTATAAAAGCTCGATTTGATGCCTTTAAATTTTCGAGACTTTTCACTGTGCTACCGTATAGCACAGTCGCCATAAATATAAAAGAATGTTTGCTCTTTTAGCTTTATTTGATATATGTTTACTTCTGAGAATGGGCCCTGCTCTACCGATAACCTTCTTGACTTCGTTTATGCGTATATCTAATTCCCCATCTGTCTTTCCGTTACTTGGGAATAGGCTACCAAGAGATATGTACTCATCAACTTGTTCCACTCTCTCATCATTTAGGATTTAGTACAATGTTTCATATTGTTTCCTCATCTTTTCCATGAAACACCATAACTTTTGTTTTATTTACGTTAATTTTTAGGCCCATGCTCCTTATGCTTTTGTTCCGATTGGTCAAAACACACGTACCCTGTCTCGAGATCCATACCTTCTTCGTCAAAGAGCGCCATTCCTAGAAGCTTGTTCATGAATACAACAGATAGCTCTGAGAACATGGCGCATTCTTGTCTAACACATTCTTTGATATCAAACAAATCAGTTTCCCATTTACCATTGCATTCGCTTTGCTACAGGATAAATTGTTTTTATTGCTTGCAGGAGCCATCCGTTTACTTCTTTCTCTGTTTCTCTGACTTCCTAAAGTTTAATTCTATCCACCTTGTCAAACGCTTTTTCTAGGTCAACAAATGCACAGAAAACTTTTTCCCTTACTCTTAAACTTTTTTTGTGATCTGTCTTGTCTAAATATTTTATCCGTCCATGATCTTTTTGACATGAATCCACTTTAAACTTCCCATGTGTTTTCTTCTGTTATATTAAATTAATAACCTGAATCGAAGGCAATAGGGATTCTGGAATATCAGTGCTTGAGCTTCACTCAATAAAATTATTTTTCTATTCTAAACGAAAAACGACGAGAGCCTGTGTGCACTTTTCTAAGCGTCGTGTCAGTCAATTAATGTCATTCGCAGCCCCACTTTCCAGAGTGGGCCCGATCTCTCTAGAAGGCTTTAGTTAGCTTTTCATATTGGAGTAGCGTGCCCGTGTTTTGACAATGTTCACATTCAACGATAATTTTGCACCTATCATTATTTTTCTACTCAATCATTTTTACATGCAAATAGACATTAAATCCTTTACTAATCTGTTTTTTAACCCTTTTCACTGAAAATATTTACGTCTGTTTTATGAATAAATCAATTTTATTGTCAGTAACGCATTTGTTTCATTCAGTGTAACCAATCATTATGAGAAATTAAGTGAAACAAAATTTCCAGTTTTAGTCAATCTTGAAATTAATAATCTTAATCGAAATCGATATAAATTCTAGAACAATAGGTTAAACATAATGTCAGTAAATTTGTGTATCTTTTGCGATTTATACAATAAAAATGTTGTGTTTAGTATTTTAGGTAGTGAAGTCTATCCATTATACCACATTTTAGATTATCTAACTTGGCGGTACTAACTAGAAAAATATATTAAAACACTAAAAGAAAATATAAATTTTTCCATAATTTTCATTGCTTGCATTTCAGTCTATGTTTAAGGCCTCGGCAGAAATATCGTTAGATCAACAAAAATACTTCTGTGGTAGAGGATAGGACCTGTTGTGATAGATCGAAGTACCTTTCACGACATATCAAAGCACCTTTAAAAAAATAAAATACTGTTATTTAAAACTATATTCATAGTATGACAAGAGATCTCTGCCCAAATATTTTTTGTTTTGTGTGTGGTATATATGTCATTAAATATATACTATGTTATAGGAAAACGCTTATTAATATATGTTCACTGTTTAAACAAAGACTACAGCAAACCAGATTTTTTTATCCCAAGTAATTTCTGTCTAGGCTTCAATAGTGCAAAGTTATTTACGTTTTAACTGTAATTCTGTACGGATTCAGATTTTTGCAGTGGTTAATTCTTTCAATCGGAAGTCATACACTGTAAAAAAATCTTCATTTGAAACTTCCAATAACTGTATTGGAAGCTTATTTCCAAAACGTAAGATAACGCTACAATACATGATGTATTGGAATCTCACAATATCTCACAGAGTTCGCGTTATGATGACTCCGTGAATTACAACACTGACAATCCACGGGGTTCGGACAAACCTACATACAGCAAGTCTTCCCCGCTAAATAAATGTCTTTTCCGTTATCATTGACCCGATGATAAAGTCACCACCGAACATCGCTTCCCCCATTTGCAGAGTTCACAGAAAAAACTGGGGGTTCACTAAAGTTGCGGCTCAAATAAAAGCTGGTATCATTTAGAACTTGAGCTCCAATAGATGCCTGTAGAGAGCCAAAAGGGTTCGTTTAGAGCTTCCTTGAAAAGAACATGTACTATTCATAAACCACACGCCTGTGTTGCCTCAGGCATCTTTTTCACCTTTCGCATTGCTCATAAAGGCATCTCTTCCACACAATGCTGTCAAAATCTCCCACGGGCAGGTCTTCCTTGGGTATCACTTCCCCAGTAAAATTGGAAGTACCTGAAACAGGGGCGATCCACAGGAAAGCGTTCCTCGGGCATAACTTTCCCCATTAAATGATAAGTATCCGAAAAAGGGGTTATCGGAATCTTCGCCGGGCATCACTTCGCCAGTGAAATATAAGGACCAAGAGAGTATGGCATTCATGGACAAGTCTTCTTCAGGCATCGCTTCCCCAGTCAAATATTAAGAGCATGACACCGTGGCTTTAAGTGACAAGCCTAGTGTAAGAATCTAAGATCAAATATATCAAATAATTAATTGAAACGAAATACTTAATGATAATAAATAAGAACAAATGATTACAGATCGAGCCCACATTCACAGTGTTCCTAATACTTGCCTGGTTGTTAGGAAATGATGCATGAGGAAAGTTTGTCCGGAGAAGACTTGCTCGAACATACGGCAGTGGACTGGTGTTAATATTTTCGGGCGAAGTGATGCTTGGGAAAGGCTTGACCGTGGAAGTCCTACTAATGGATGCTATATTAACCTATTGGTCTCAATATTTTAGAGGGAAAGTGATGCCCGGGAAAGATTTGCTTAACGATTTCAGAGTCTTGTGGTCCTAATATTTAACGTAGGGAGATATGCCCTGGGAAGACTTTCTGTTGGATGCCATAGTCTCTTATAGTCTTGATATTTCACTGGAGAAGTTATGCCTAAGGAAGGCTTGCCACTTGAGGCCATAGTTTCCTGTTCTTAATATTTGACGGGGCAGGTGATACCCGACAAAGGCTTGTCTGTCAATAGCCCCTGTTTCTTGTACTTATTATTACACTGGGGAAGTGATGCCCGGGGAATACTTGTCCATGGGTACATTTTCTAGCAATGAGGGAAAGAGATGCCCTGATTACCCTTGCAGTTGAGGAAATCGATGCCCGTGGAAGACTCTATCTTGGTAGAATTTCAATTTTCCTTAGAGTACTCTGTGCTCGATTACTTAAAATAAAGGACGATTATGGATAGATATTTACATGTTATTGGAGTTAGAAGGTTTCAACTAATTTACTGCAATTCATAAATATTTAGGAATCATCTTATTCTTAGTCTCTATAAAGAAAAATTTTAATTTGATCAAAGGTACCAAAGGCATTCAGATAAGAAACAAGACGTAATGGGTAAATAAACAATTTTTTATTTACTTCAGTTTATATTTAACTGAAAATTTATTATCGTCAAAATATCTAATATTTTTCACCAAAAATATGACGAAATTTTGTTATACTTCAGTTTCTGAAGTATCACACACATAAACACATATTTTTATTTTTATTGCCTACTTCTTGCATTGATCATAAGAATTAAAAATAAAAAGTTGATAATGTGGGCATCACACATATTTATTTCTCATATTATATCTAGAACATGACTGTTCATGACTGTTTTTGAATTATTAAACATTGGGTCGAAAATCATTTTCACTGTAATACCTCCTTTGCAGAAAATCATGATGTGAGTATAACTTTAATTTTGTTCTATAATTACACAAAAAAACTCAGGTTAAATTTTGCTACACGTAAAATTTCCCGCTATTAAAGTTTACATGCTATTTAGCGATATTTACATGCGTGGCGAAAGTTTATCCTACGATAAAACAAAATCTGTCGTCTGCTACGGCGTCCTTAGCAGCAAAGGGAAAACGACAAAGTATGAGTGAATTCGAGCTATAAATCGGAACAGCAGATTCAAAACAATCACGGAAAAAACAAAAGTTAAAATTTGTTGCAGGTAAGACTTGCAACGGTTAATAATTAAACATACTTCGTCGAAAGTTTCACCGAGGTTAGGAGAATAATTATCATCCCGTCTACTGCGTCACGCTGAAGTCAACCAATTTCGGTAAAACATGTAGAATCAGCAACAGAAAACACGAAGAAAATTTGTTCTTATTGCACGCAGAAAAAAGAAACTTATATTTTACTGAAAACCAAGTTGAATATACTGATCTACTGATCTTCCAAGTTTCGAGACGCAGCCAGACATCGATGTCTTGCAAGCGAACTCAAGACATGACCAAGTCGAACTCAAGTCGAAGTATTTTTTCTCGGGAAAATTGGATGCCGAATACAATGCGACGTGAGCACAAAAATATTTTCGTCTTTTTTTCTTATTGATAACTTAATTCTTAAAAGAAATATTGTTAATAATTTATCAAGTAAATATGCTTTTAGGGATCATGGGGATTCGAAGGAAAGCCATTATGTGCTTATGATGGTTGCAAATTACCGGTCCGCAAGGATTAGCCTGCTAGTTGAAGTGTCTATCAAAGCATGAAAAAAGTAAGTCGTACAAAAAAATATTATTTTTATAGAATAATTTTTCAAGATAATAATCAACATTTTTTCACGATAAATTACTTCCTTCTATATGAAATATTTGGTGAACAGATTTACTTAGCCAATCACTTTTTTTGTCTGTTAGCACGATAACTTTCGAAAAAAACTCAGTTCACAGTGGTTTGTCCAAAAACGAACGAAAAATTAAACTTTTGGAGAAACCACACAAGAGATAAAAAACACTGAAGAGACAAAATTTGTTTATCCAAAAAAGATATAAAAATATCTTATAAGCTATCGTTATAAAATAAATTAAAAACAAAAAGAATTAACTCTTTAGAACAACGATAAAAACTACAAAAACATTTATTTAACCATTTTTTTTATTCTGAATTATATCTACGCTTAGAACCACTTTACGCTATGATGCATGTTTTTAGTTTAAATCTTAAAAAACAGCATTAAAAATAAATTAATTATATTTTTGGAAAAACCACAAAGTTGCAATGAAACGTTTAGTAGCGAAATTGTTTTTTATGGGATGGGCACGTTTTAAATTATAAAAACAAATTAGTGGAATTACGAAATTTCAATACCAATTCATATTATGAATTGTAATAATATAAATGTATTGAAATGATTGATTTTTCAGGGTTGATAAGAATAAAAATTAGTGAAAAATAAGGAAAAAATATTGACGTAATCATGAAAAATAAAAGTTTGTACATTATTTTACAATATATGATTAAGCCGTAACAGCCCGTGGTATGGATATAAATATAATATAATTTTAATAGAATAGTTTTGAACATAATGTCGAAAAGTTCACAATTTCGACAAAATCGAGTGGAAAGCACAAGATACATGATGATAATGTGCTCCTTATAGCCGAAAGAGCTTTAACAAAGGAGAATTCACAATCACCAAATTACATTTTCGATGCTTTGAACTTTAATTTTAAAGGTCTGTGCGCAAATGCAGGGGACATGCAGAGGCCGAGCGTGTAGCAGGATGTTAATGCAGTATGGAGCGCGAAGCGCGAGATAAATATATTATCGAGCGCAAAGTACGAGAAAAAAGTCGTGCTCCCTACACAGTACAAAAAAAATTCAAAATAATACCGAAATCAATATCATTTTGATGTGCAACAAAAATGATACCAATGTCAAGAGCACTTTGATCAGCCGGAATGAATGATTGACTTTTGAAATCATAATATTCTTATTCGGGATCATTTATCAAGTTAAACAAAGATGGATGACATTCTTAGAGTTCTTTAACTCATGAAGTATTTTCTTGAGGTAGGGGAACCTAAACACTGAAAGTAAAGTGTTTTTAATAAAAAATATAAATTTTCAACCAACGAAATTAATTTTATACTAAAGAAACAAAGTTTCAGTCAAACACTTAATTTTGTACCAAAGAAAAAACTAATTTTCTGTCAAAGAGAAGAATTTTTAACTAAAGTGATTCATCTTTAGAAAACATGTTTTTAACAAAGTAGTTTGAGTTTCAACCACGTATTTCAATGATCAACCAAAAAAGACGAATTATTGAGAACAAATATAATAGTTAAATTTCAAATAAAAATGATCCATATTTAGAGAAAGATGTAATAGTTCAATATTACGGGGAGATCATTTTCTACCCAAAGAGATGAATTTTCAATCAACAAAGATTTTTTAGTCAAGAAAAACCAAAAAATGGTTGAATCTTCTACAAAACAGTTGCTTTCTTACTGACTGAATGGAACTGTAACATTAATACGTATAATATTGTTATACACTGAAAATCCTGTTATCTCTATTTTGTTAAGAATAAACAATACGAATTTATTTAGTTTCCTTAAAACTCCGAAAACTAAAAAAACATTAAAAATACAAGCCTTATACTACAATAAAAACTAAAATATAATTTTGACAGTTTACATATAAATGATGAATTATGATACATGCTTTACCAGTTGCAGCAATGAACTCTAATTGTATGTTTACGTTATGGTATTTTCATCTTGTTTTATTATATTGTAGATCACATTTTTATTTATTGTTTTCATTATTTCAAAATATATATTTCAAAATTTATATTTGAAGGCTTTCTTCTTGATTGATAGAAATTGACAATCAGAAAAATTGTACAGCAATGCAGACTTGGAATCAATGTCACCTGGGAAACGATTAAACTGTGGAAAATGGTAAAAAGATGGTAAGTTTTAATATTGTCAATAATCTTTTTATTTTCAGTTTATTAATTCTAAATCGAATAAAATAAATGAATATATAAACTTAGTAAGGGACAAATTACCTTTTTGTGCTTTCTTTCTACATTTTTTCCTTCTGATAATGCAGAAAAAATATAGTCTTTATGAAAATATTCAGTACTTTTCATTTATTTAGATTTATATTTTCCTATGTAAAAGAAACAATTCGCATTTGGCATAAACTTGTGTTTTAGTTCCGAATAATTTTTATAGGTTATGTGTCACTAAAATCACGCAAATAAAAGTAATCGTAAAACAAAATTCCAATAACATTCGAATAACTATTTATAAGATGATTTCCACTTTTTCTAAAATGTCCGGTCAGACAGTCAGATGACGGGAAATCGGTCAGATGACAGAATCGGTCGATGTCATTTGTCGTTACGACCCATCTCTATCGATGCTAAACATTGGCAGCCATTTTGTTTAGTCTGACAATTCACCCAAAAAATAAGATAGATAAAAATAATAGATAGAATAGATAGAATAAAATAGATTTTGAATCTATTATTATGAAATTTTTCAATCAGGCCAACATTAAGAAAGTTGAATCATTTGCAAAGATATTCAATTCTTGTTTTTAAAAGATATGTAAGTACGGTCTAATGTCTCTATTTAGTAATATTATAAGATTTATAATAATGTAAAATGATCGCTGAAGTCGTAAAAATCCACCAACAACATGTTCATGATGGATCATTACTACAAAAGTGTACTTCTTTTTCTGAATATACCTAAACCACTACTTAAATAATAAGTTGTATGTCATTTGACTTATTTTAAAGCCAAATGCTCGAAAAACGCATCCACAAACTATGAGAATTTCCCGAACACAAAATTTTCTATTTTAAAACTACTTATGTAGTTCTTTTATGCACGGAGAAAAAGGTCTAGTTGGGCCAACGAGATGAATCTAGTGAGGCGCGTCTAGTAAATTTAAGACAGAAGTTTCGTTACTCCTACTCAATGTCTTGTAAGCAGTCTAGTAAATTTTACCGATCCATCGTGTTATTTCAAATAGTTGCCATAACGAGATATCTAGTAGCAATGTCCTCCCACCACTCCTGTACTCCCTTCGTTCCTCCCTCCCTTTACCCTTTACCAACAATATTCTTCCCTCTAACCGTTAGCTTGTCTGCCTAATATTCGGCGTCGTCAGCTCTAGTTTCTTCCAGCCGCTTGCATTTCCGTGTACCGCGCGTTATTCTGATCATTTTCAGATTTGCGGAAGCGACGTGTTTTCATTTTTGCTTCTATTGCCGCCTATTAGAATAAGTAACTTCCGTGACGACACAGTGGATAATCTGCTGAACTTGTGGAACCTTATCTCCTACATGGCTTTATTGCAAGGAACGTAACCTTTGTTTTTCTTCAGTGTCGTCGCCATGTTGTTTTGAAGATGATGCTTCAGGCCGTGCGATTTTTTCGTGAAATATGAAATCATACTTTTGTCCAGTGTTTAATAAATGATCTTTACTTTTATTGTATGTGTATCCCAAAGATCCGGGAAACATACTTCTTTTTCTAAAAAAAACTACTCGAACCCTATATATCTGGCAAATATAACCAAAGAACTAGTTAAATTACCTAGAAACTGTCATGTAAGACTAACTCAACGTTTGGTTGATTTTACTAGACAGCTAGTTAGATCTATGTGTTTAAATAGACAGCTTGTTGGTTCATATTTTACTAGACTGTCTAGTATGGCTAATCAGAATCCTTGTTAACCCAACTAGACATTTTCCTCCGCCTGTAAATTAATCTTTTACTTCGTAAAAATTTATTAGTAGATTAAAAATTTCGCCACTGGGTGAAAATTTTACTATCTACTTGAAGAAACACGAAGAAATACTTCTTTTTATTTTAATAAAAAAATATCATTTCACGATGATTTATTTTGATAAAAAGAGATATTTCGGCTTCCAATCGTGTAAAAACTATGAATTAGTAGTAGTAGTTTTCTACACGATTGGAATCCGAAATATCTCTTTTTCTCATTTCTTGTTGAGGCATTTCAATTCTTTATAATTTCACTTTTAATTTTTTTAAATTGATGGTGTCTCTTCTAGATCACCAGATAATGTAATTTTAGTGGGACCGTGTGCTGCCACCGCACTGCTCTCCCAGTATCGCACAGTGGGGAAAGAGGACATTTTTTGACAAAAGCACCCGACACGTACCATTTATTTAAAGACTTTCAAATTCATTTAAACCTAACATAAATCAATATAATAACTAAATAAGAATTATTCTCGGTCGATCAGATTAACAAAAAAAATGTTTATAATGCTATAAAGAAACTAATAAAAGTGAAACTCATTTTTTCATTATTTGCAATGATTAGCTACTTAAAATCCGTAGCTTTTGTATGAATTGTGATAGATACTAATGTGCGATTATAATTAGTCAAAAAAAGCCGACTTTTAACAATTACTTAAACCATTTTTATAATCAAATACACATTTCGACCATTTTTCATGATTTTGTTGCAGCCAAATAATTCTGTTTCGTTAAAAACGATATTCACGTGGCTCAAAACAAGAGAGGCAAGAGGGTCATAATTTTGTTTCGAGATGACTTTTTCTCTTAAAGTTTATAATAATTTTAAGCATTAATGTTCATAAGCAATTTTTGTTAACAAATACACATTAGGATCATTTTTTTCATGGATTGATTTTTTTTGTGAAAGGAACATAGTACTGTCTTGCCAAAAAACCCTGGCTGTCATGTTTTTTATATTGTCAAAAGTTCTTAATTGTAATTATGAAATTTTGTACAAAAAATTATTTGTAAAAGATTGTTTATTTTAATGTACAAATATTTTCTATAGACAACTTACACTTATTTACACTATTTTATAAAAAGGCTTAGTTGATTACGCAACAAAATCATGAAAAAATGGTCGAAATGTGTATTTGTTTACAAAAATTGTTTAAATAATTGTTAAAAGTAGGCTATTTTGACTAATTGTAATCGCACATTAGTATCTGTCGTATTGCTTTATAACATTATGAACATTTTTTTGTTAATCTAACCAAATAAGAATAATTTTAGTTAGTTATTACATCGATTTATGGTAAATTTAAATGAATTTGAACGTCTTTAAATAAATGGTACGTGTCGGACGGTTTTGTCCAAAAATGGGCTCTTTCCCCACTATGCGACACTGGGAGAGCTTCGCGATGGGGCCACACGGTCCTAAAAAAATTACATTATCTAGTGATCTAGAAGAGTCACCATCATTTTTTTAAATTAAAGGTCAAATTATAATAAATTGAACTTTATTAACAAGAAAAGATCCATTTTTTCACTACTTGGCGAAAAACTGAGTTAAAAACTTTTTTTGACATTTTTTCGGTCAAAATTTGAAAAAAAAAACTTATTTTTAATTTAAAGTGTATACTTTTATATATAAAACCTACCATTTTTATTTAAATTCGTTGAAAGGTTTCAGAAATATAGATATTTCAAATAAACATGATGCCGACATTCAAAATGGCGTAAATCTTGTAAACTTGGAAATTTTAAAAAATTCTTTGGACCCCAAATGTCTCTTATGTAACAACCACTTGCAGATCCTGATATTCCTGACGTATACCTACTAACCCTACATCTTTACGATTATATATTTATATATTTAAAAACATTTTAATGTACATCAAGAGGTTTGAAAATGTCAAAAAATTTGGTAGCATATCAAAATACTTCAAAGAATTTCAAATTATTTTGCAATACTTCAGAAGCTTTCAAAAATAAATTAAATTGAATGAAATTTCAAGTGATATTAAGCTATTTCAAGAAATATCACAAGATTTGAAAGACTTTATATAGCTTTCAAGGATTTCAAAGGTGTCTATGGATTTGAACAGGTTATAGAACTTTAATAAATCTGTTAATATTTATTTCTTTTGAAGGTAATTTTAATAATTTCAATATTTTTTAATGGATTTAGACGCATAACAAAAGTTTTCATCTGTATGAAGAAACCCACAAAATTTCCAAAGTTTTAATAAAGATTTTAATTTATTTTAAGCGATTACAAATAATTCCAAAAGATATAAAAAGCTTCAAGAAATTTCAAAGAAATATTGTGCGATTGGCAGAATTTAATGGATACTTTAAATTATCGCTGTGTTTTTCAATTCGTCAGTATAAGGAACACAGTAATCTTCTCTTTTATTATTATTAGTGACTAATCATTAAAACTTACAGAAATTAATATGGGATTTTGATCATTTTATTTTTTAAGTTATTACTAATAAAATTATTTCTTGAAAAAAAGATCCTACCTTCTTCACTCCATTGGGAATCGAACCACAAAATTTCTGATTTCCGGTCAGGTGCTTTTCCAATTACACTATTAAAAATTTTTTTTAAAATAATTACTAATCAAATTCTATTATGGGCATATCTTAAAATAATCTGCAGGAATCTACAGATAGCTTATATTCTTTCCACGTAACAAAGATCAACAAATATTTGATTTTTTTACCTGCTCTTTTGGGTTCGCATCATAACCATTTGAAATAAAGTCTTGACGAGTATAAGCCCATCGTCCACATCATCATAATCGAAATAGATCAGTAGTCGATAAGTCAGTTGAATCCAGTAACTGTTTATTATATTAAATATTATATTGAACAAATCGCTTGGACATTTTTTTACATACGTCAATACCCCCTGCAGAGATTCCCCTATTTTGCACCACTTAAGAAAAGGCACTGGAAAGGCCGCAACAGTTTTTCCTATTTTCAAATAAATAAACACACTGTCATTATTTCGAATTGAAAATAATAATATAACTCCCACATATGAATAACAGCATAAATTATACCATACATCTGTCATTGTCGCGCTCGTGAAACATATGGTCAACATAACCTATTTTGTATGGTTGGTGTTATGTGTTTTGATGATATGAATATTTTCATTGAATATATCTTTATAAATATTTTGGATGATGACACATGATGGATAAAAAACGAAAACACTCTTTAAAACTGATTCGAATACGTGTAAAGAAACATCCAACAAGACAAGCACTAAATCGAAATTTATCCAGTGAAAGTGATCTGACAGTTGATCTTGATAGTTTTGCAGCAGGTAAATTTATGTAAATGTTAAGTTTAGTTTAGACATAAATAGGAAATTAAATTGTTTTTTAATTTGTTTATGAATAAAATGTTTTAATCGCCTGTGGCATATTTTTAAGCTTGATCAAAATATATTTGATATCTAGTGACAATTTTGAATAATATTTCTCAATCCACCACAACAATAATTTTTTATCTTTTTTTTTCAATTTTGAAAATTTTGAAAATTATATAACTTTTCTCATTTTTATAAACATTGAAAATGCCATGAGGATAATATGCAAGACCTTTTTTCATGAACCAAAATCTTTGAAAAAAAAGTTTAATTCTTTAAAATTATTTTTTTGTAATTTGGGTCAGATATATCTGGTTAACGGACTTGACCTGCATTTTGGGACCCTAAAAAAGTTTTTAAAGTCTGATGCGATTGGGCAAATCCTTTAAAAGTCAGCGTGGCTAAAACATTGAGGTACTAATATATGCACACAAATATTCTGGCAGACATTCATACATACAGAGAGAAACCTACAAAATCTTATGATTTTTGGACTCTGTGAGTGCCAAAAAGTAAGATCCGTTAAGAGCTAGAAATAAGAAATGGGTACGGTTACATTAAACTCTCATGAATAATAACCTCAAAACATATACCAATAAAATGATCCTGCTTTTCGTATATTGGAAATATTCTGTCTGATTTTCAGTCTGATTTTCAGAAAATCAGAAAGCCCACCAAAATATCAATAATTTATGTGTTATGTTACAATTAACGACTTTTTAACTAACGTTAGCTTTTATACTTGAAATTAAAACCGCATAAAAAACATGTAAATTTTTTTTAAACTTTCTAAGTAGCTGTTGATTAATCAAGAATGGTCATCGAAAGTTCGTCAATAAATCAATCCACGTTCTCGAAGACGTGAACAATGACAAGGAAATAATTGCGTATCTAAGACGCAAACTCATCATACATTACTCTGTTATTCCCAATATTAATAAAAATTCTCATATCAACAAGATAAACATGATATTGTTTAGATTTATAAATTATTAGATACAATCCTGCAGTATTCCTAATATAAACAAAGTTTTTCTCATATAAACAGAATAAAACACTTTCTTAAAACTTTATAAATCGACGATAGGTCGACTTTTTTGTAGAAATCTCTAAATGCAAGAAATCTACTCCTAAATCGCAGATCTAGCTACAATTCTTCCATATTTCACCATCCTAAGCTCTTTTACTTCTTGAGATATAGTGAATAGAAAAATGTTATACGTGAACACATTCAAACATGCACAAACACATGTGCATACATGAATATTAAAAAAAATTTATTTTCGAAATCCCAGGGTCAAGTGATATCAGAACATATGGAAAAATTATGTTTGAAAATTTATTTCATTACAAACTTCACTCTATAATAAAGTAAAATTTAGAGCGTTTTCAAAAGAAAAAAAAGTTTTAAAGAATTCTAGACATTTTTCCAAATATTTGGGTTCATTAAAAAAGACCCGCAAATTATAGTAATGGCATGTTTAATTTTAAATAATATTAAAAAGGTCATATAGATTTAAAAATTTTTTTAATTTAAGGAAAATGGAAAAAATACATTTTCTGATAGAGTGAGAAATTTTATTCAAAATCGCTACTAGATATCAAATAGGTTAAAAACTATTCTAATTAAATTTTCGATTAGACCAACATTTAAAAAGTTCGAGTATTTTCAAAATTAAAAAAAAAATAAAATTTTTAGGTCATATAATATGTTGTCAAAGCTTCTGGTACATGACAAATAGACTTTTAAATTATCCTGATCCCATTTTTAATTTCGATTAAAATATAAAAACTTATATGATTTTAATTTTTGAAAATTTTCAAAAAATAGAAACAATGTGATTTTTTGATAGAATGGGAAATATTAATTCAAATTTTCACTACGTATAAATATATTTTGAATCTATTATTATGAAATTTTTCAATCAGGCCAACATTAAGAAAGTTGAATCATTTGCAAAGATACTCAATTCTTGTTTTTAAAAGATATGTAAGTACGGTCTAATGTCTCTATTTAGTAAATTTATTACAAAAATTAAATTTCTTTATTAACATTGCATTGTAAAAAGACATACTATTTATAAGCTGTTGAAATTTGTCTACATGTTTTGACTATTTAAAGATATGGATCTTCATAACCAAATTATCGAGATCGAAGCGCAAGTGTCGCAATGACCATGTCATTTTCAAAGCCGCAGGTGCTTTGAGAACCTTCTTTAAAAACAAATTGAAAAACAAGTTCAACTCCAATTTATGACTGTATTTCCTTAGAGGCTTAACTCACAGTTTTCGATTAAGGTTGCAATATTTACGATATTTAAACCAATTTAGTTGAAATGCACATATATTAAACGTAAGAAAAAAGAGCGAGAATATGCCTAAGCAGTCGGAATACTTGTCTCTTTTTTTAATGATATAGAATTTAATTAATATCCAAGAAAATGAGACAAAAATGGAACACAAGAAGTAGAAAAAACTGTACATTGCCTTACCAGGCCACATTTAGATTTCTGCACGAAATCCATTATCCAAGCCCTAAATTGTTAATAGAAACAACATAAGTGTCTTCTTCTGAAGACCTTTTAACAAGTTCTGAAATAATGAATATTGTCTTAACTTCTTCATCACATTTTAAAGTTAATTTTACCAACAACGTATTAAAAAATATTGGTTTTATGAGGCAAACATGCGAATACATTTTTTTCTTAATCTGAATAAATTTAGTTCAATATTTTAGTGTAGGAGACGCATCCTTTTGTGAGCCAAAGCGAAAGAATTACAGATAACTTAAGTGTGATTACAAATATGCATTTTTAGTCATATTGACTTTTAATGAAACCTAAATATTTTGTTAAATTTAGAGACAATTTATTGGTCACTTGCTCACTACAAGAAAAAAATTGTATGGATGAAAAATTAAATTAATAGACTTAAGTAAATAAGCAAATCAAAATTAAGAAATTTATCTACAAAAATCGGTCGCAGAAAATCTGGCAAAAATTAAGGGATAAACTCAGTACTCCTGAATTTAACAATATGCAGAAATATGAATGCGTTGGAAATCCTTAAAGAAACACATTAGAATAGAATTTTCAAGATGTTGTAAACTTTAAACAAACTTTTTTGCTATGCGTCTGTATAACTCTGAAACTTGAATTGACATGCTGATGCAGTAGGTTAATATTTACTTCTTTCGATATGTTTATAAATGACAAATGATAAAATTTCAAGACCAGTCTACATCCAAAGAAATAATCTGCTTATTCATAACGAAATTTTGGTACACGTAGCCATGATCTATAAATTGAAATCACTGAAGAGAGCACAAGGCATGCTTTTATCACTTTGTTATTCAAAAACGGATGCCAATAAAGATCAAAAATATTAACATTTTTATCTTCTGTTTGTATTTATTTGCACGCTTACTAAGATAGTGATATCTATTTAAGCCAATTTTAGTGATCTTTCTTATCATTGCCTGAATTTTCCGATCCAGAACAGGTGTGTTCTACTTTCCTGTTTCTTCAACATGAGGAGATTATTAATATTCGTTTTTTTTATTAGTAAGTCATCTTTATAAAATATACAAATAAAACAGTAATTTTAATTTTTTCAGTCCAGTTTCAACTGAAAATTCTTTCATTTTAAAATATCAAATATTGGCAGAAAGTTAAGACAGGAAAATAATTGATACATAATTTATTTTTAAGTGATTTCAGCTTTATTGACTACTTCCTTTCCACGACAAGGCGAGGTTGGCTTCGCTGATCCAAGAAGTGGATCCGGGAAAATTCAAAAATATCAACAAGATTTGACTTGCCAAGTGGATTGCTATGTAAGCATGATACAATGTTCATTTTCTTTTCTTCTACTTAAAAACTTAATTTTTACAACGCATACGAGGATTAATTGGTGGAATCTACGCCCACTCATAAATATTAAAATTAACGTTTTAAAATAAATCGAAACTTTCGTGAACAAAATAAAAAGGAAAAACACGTTTCCCAAAAAACGCAATTTTTTATTTTTTCGTAATAGAAAGTTATGAGTGTATGAGTGCGGCCTGCAAGTCTTGGAATTATTGGTGTGGGTTTTCTCCTAGTTTTCGAAAAAAATTCAAACGTATGGTCTTCCATGGGGCGAAGTCTCACTGAGTTAAATAAAAGTGTCTGTGGACAAATTAATTTTTAAACCACAATAATTTTTTGATATTTCAAATTTTAAAAAAAATTAGAATTAATAAAGTTCTGCACTCATCATTTACATCCGATTTTTTAAAAAAGCTTTTTAATACTTTTTTGTTTCATAAACCAAGATGACAAAAACAACAATTTTTTACTTTTGGAGAATACCATTAGTTACAAAATACTTAGATCTATTCAAAAAGATCTAGAATCAATGATACAACTATTTAGAAACGGGTTTCAGTATAACTGTAAAAGTTTAAACAATTATTAAATTTGTTATAAACAAATAAGTGGATGAGAAGAATTTCGTGTAGATTAGTATTTTTTGATCTCTTAATTTAAACAACCTTTTAAGAATGCATAGATTCTGTTTTTAATTTTTATATTTTCAAATCTATATTAAAACAATGAAAATGAGATGTCGAAAAGTTCAATCGGTTGATTAGAAACTAAGATACATCATTTAAAAAAGAAAGTTAACCAAAAACTCTTCCCATATCTCCGTTATTTTTTCGAAAAATGATTATTGAGTTTTTATTCAGCATCAATCATAAATATATCCTAAATTACAGCCAAATCCTATTCTGACATGAAAATTTTCATGATCAGATGACGTGGACTTCACTATTAAGGAAGTGTTATGTTTTCAGCAATCAGGAAGACATCTCTTATGCGGTACTGATGGTTGCGATTATACAGGCTACAGACAATTACAATGCGCACAAAGAAGATGCGGAATCAGTAAGTTGTACAGAAAAATAATTTATATTATTAAGAATAGTTTGAAGGAACTAATAATAATCATTTTTAAAGAGATCATCTCCTTCTATACTGTATAATCAGGAGATAAGATTAATTCTTTTTTAAGCAGATAATTATTCAGTAAAGAACTTTTATTTTCTATGTGCTTATGTGTGCTTACAGCACTAGTCTACTATTTTGAATTTATTGTGCTTCGACTTCTTTTTTGATGATCTATTTCTGAAGCAGCTATTGAAAAATAGCATTAATTTAAATGTTATCCTAATTTTCAAACATCATTCAAATTAATTAACATTTTTAATGTTTTTGGACGCATTTTTAAGCTATATTTCAAAACTTTTCAGTAACATTATTGTACCATAAAGCCGTTTCCCATTCGGGTTAGACGGGACTCACTTGATGAGGAAAGGAGTAATGCGTGTGGAAAGATCACCATAAGTGAAGAGCCTGACAAAGTCGTAATGTGAGGTTCCTTACTCGGGCCTATTAGTATCCAAAGTTCTTTGTTTCAGTCGTCATTTACTCTACTGACAGTCTTTTTATTAATTATTTGCCGCCATTCTATTCTGTCTTGGCATACTTCTCTAGCTTCCTTCACGCCCATGCATTTTTTCATGCAAGCTCTCGTGTTTTTGTGGTTTGATATGTCTCTTCTAATTAGGGTTTCATTCACACATTCTAACCATTCTTTCCTCGGCCTGCCTCTTGGCACACTGCCATTGACTTTACCTTGATACACTTTTTTTGTTAGTCGTCCATCTTTCATTCTCTCGACATGCCCAAACCATCTTAACCGATCGCCATCCCACACGTTAACTAGTTTACTAGTGTCTCTTCTGCACCACATTCTTTGAGGATTATTTCTTTACTGACTTTGTCCATCAGTGTTTCCCCGCATATTATGCGTAGGAATTTTATGTCAATCGCCTTAATTTTACTCTTATCCTTTTCTTGATAGGTCCACGTCTCTCCACCGTATACAGTCTGTCAAGTTAAAGCGTGGGTGGCTTTACTCGCAGTCGGTAAGGTGTATCGACATGATTTTGATGTCAAAATATTAAGAAGAGCTCCCTCTT
>NC_046660.1:71221064-71238443 GCF_010883055.1 Belonocnema kinseyi | reverse complement strand
GAGGGAGCTCTTCTTAATATTTTGACACCAAAATCATGTCGATACACCTTACCGACTGCGAGTAAAGCCACCCACGCTTTAACTTGACAGACTGTAGTACAGTTGGAACAAATATAGAATTATGTATTGTCATTTTAGCTTTTTTTTTATATATTATAAACGCCTCCCAAGTTGTCCTATACATGCGTTCGTGTATCTAATTCTGAAAACCTGTTCGCACTTCTAGCTTTTGTGAATTCTCAATCTTCATTCACATTTGTTTCGTTTGTTTGGTTCTCTTTCTTCTGCATCCCTGACCTAAGTTATTTTGGAGACTAGAAGGCAATGATCGTTATAGCATTCAGAACTCCCCCATGACACTTGTATCTTTGGCTAAATCTCTTAGTGTTTCGCCTGCAACAATATAGTGAATATAGCTTTTCATTTAAGAGAAGCTCCAGGATGCATATCAGGCGATATTCAAATATTTCGAGCAATTTTCACAAGATGGAAAAAGACAAAGATATGGGAAGTCTTTTTCGCACATACGAAACAGAATTAAAAACTGCCCGAAACATTTAAAGGTGTTCGTGACGTGATCTTCGCTTCCGCTTTTAAATGAAAAAGTCTATTAGACTGTGGCTACTTCCTTTACACCAGGTGTGCATGTGGATCATTTTAAGCCTAAACCAAATATTTGTAATAAACAATCCCATCTAAGCATAAGCTAACTAATCTGCTTCGTTCATCATTTTTTCTTTGATCCCCGAAATTACCTAGCACCCTCTCTTTGCCCTGACGTTGGAGGTCTACCCATACATTCATATCTCCTAGTAGAATGATTCTTTTACCATGATCGCAAATGATTATTGTATCATTAAAATTCATATCCTCGATCTCTGAGATGCTGCTTCGCTCGTTTATTCATAATCGAACCTACTCCTTGCCTACCATGTGATTCATTGTATACTCCTTACCATATTTCAAATTTGATTTTCAACGACCCATTTTCTATGTTTCTGCTTTCGTATCCCTTTTTCTCTGTTTCAGGTAAACATAAAATATCTAGTTCCCTTACGTGCATAGTTTTTCGCAATTCTCTAACCTTAAGAGCATTCACCCCTCTAGCATTCCAAAAACCCAGTCTCCACTCATCGCCGGAAACTTGACCTTTACATTTACCGTGGGCACGCCTTTCGTAAATTAAATTTTCAGTCCACTCCGAGGCTATTGTACTGTTTGTACTATTCATTGTTTAAATTATTCGCCCAAGCCGGAGAAAAAGATATCGCACAATGATATCGCAAAACCATTGCAAGAATGCACAATATGATAACGTACAATCAGGTCCTAGAATTTTGTACGATATTATAATGCACTAATATCACAGAAAAAAATTAAGTTAAATTTTGTTGCTGTCGTCTGCTATGCGGCGTCCTTAGCAGCAATGGGAAAAGGCAGAGTATGATTGAGTTCGAACTATAAATCGGGACACCAGATTTAAAAGAATCACAGAAAAAAGTAAAAAATTGCTGCAGGTAAGACCTGAAACTGAGGTTAGGAAAATAATTCTGAACTCGTCGACGCAAAATGTAACTGACAGATGGTCATCCCCATTTCTCTCAAATTTAATGAAGTTAAACGACACTGGATAGCGCTGGCGTCGTTATTGTCACTACACCTCGAATAAAAATGGAGCGATTATACGATGAAAGATTATCCAGGCAATGTACGATATCACGATTTTGCACTATTATAATGCGATAATTACGATATAAGAGGTGTGTTCGAAAAATAAGGTGACTTTATGCTTTTCTCAAAAAATATTCATTTATTCCTCAATATTTATGCTATCCCCTTCAAAGTAATCCCCCTCAGATATAATACACTTGTGCCAACGCTTTTTCCAATCTTCGAAGCACTTCTGATAATCATTTTGTGTTATATCCTTGAGTTCTTTCAGCGATGCAGCTTTTATCTCCTCAATCGTTGAAAATCGATGTCGTTTCACGGGTCTCTTCAGTTTTAGGAAAATAAAAAAGTCACTGGGGGCCAAATCCGGTAAATATCATTATTGACTTCGGCGATTTTTCAACATTATTTCTTCCACTGCTTGAACGTTTTCATCTGTTGTTGACGTGCTGGGACGTCCAGGGCGAGGTTCGTCTTCAACATCCTCTCGGCCTTCTTGGAACAGCTTGTACCACTTATACACATTTTTCTTACCCAGAGTAGACTCACCGTATGCAACTGTCAACATTTCAAGAGTTTTAGAGCACTGGATTCCATTTTTCACACAAAATTTAATGCAAACTCTTTCCTCCATTTTTTTCGAAAGAAGTAAATCGCCGAGCACACCAAACCCTTTGAACCTTTTACGCCTCTGCCAGAAAAACAACACGAGCTATATAGTCAAAACTGGGAACATATGATCATGACGAGTGTAGCAACACAACAAAACAAAAAATTTAAAACTTTTTGAACACACCTCGTATAGCGCAGGAATTACGATATATATTGTAATTCATGTGATATAGTTTTCTCAGTGAACTATCACCTTTGTGCGAGAAGTTTATCTTACAACTCGAAATCATGTCCAAGTTAAATAGTGATTCGTCATATGGTGGAGAGTCTACTCTTAACGTCAATTCCACCAAACGTCGGTTCATGAGGAGGGGGGGGGGGGGGCAGAACTTCACATTTTTTATTAAAATTATTTCTGTAAAGATTTTTTACAATTATTATTATTTTTGTAAAGAAGCGTGAGATGCAGTCTAAAAATATACAAATAGATCCGTTGAAATTTTCTAAAAATTCTCTAAAGAGGTCAGTTTTATAAAGTTCTACACAATACTTTTAAATTAATAAAATATATTGGAAATTAGTTATGATTTATTGTAAATTACCTACAATTTTTTTAAATAGTCGTTATTTTAACTTTGAAATCTTTTTAAATGCTTGTTTATGGGTAATTTAAGAAAATATTGAAACTTGCATATTTTTGCAATATCTTCTTTTAACCAATAGTGGAATTGGTTTGACCCTAAGCCCATTTTGTACATAACTTCGAGAACATTTTAACCTTTCAACAAAAAATAAATTTCACTCTCATGTAATTAAAATTTAAACAAAACCTAATCCACAAAACAGAGCTGGATGCATAATTCTGACCGGTAGTAGATCATTGTTGTAATTTTGTATGTATTAGGTATGTAGCTGTCAACTGTTTTCCCCTTGCAATAAATTGTTTTAATTTTGGATTGAAATTTAATGCCTTGAGATTTAGTGTTGTATGTATGAAGATGGAGATTATAATTATTTAAAGACTAAGAATTATTGTCATAAGATAGATAAGAAATTTGTTTCAGTGCCCCCATACATTTTCTAGGGTAATAATAAATAATATTATTTATTTTAGAAGTCAAACATAGCCATGATAAAGGATGTTCAAAAGAGGAGAAGCAAGCTGGAGTGGACGCTCATCATGCATGTTATATAGCTCAACCTTGATACTATGACGGTTTTATGCGGCGCAGCGTCAGTTCTCGGAAGAACTCTATCAGGGGGCCCTATATTAGAATTACACCGTGATTAATTCATCATATCAATTCAGATCGAAATTATTTATTTGTATATTTCATAAAGATCACTTACTTAATACAAGAAATTCTGCTCAATTTACATTAAATCAATATTAATCAGCAAGAATTTGAGGTATTTTGTTGAATTCTCTTAGAATCATTAAATTCTTATGATATAAAATGTACTCTCTAAATTTGAATTAGTGAGAAATGGGTCACTGAATCAGATCAGTATAAATTTCCACTGCTACACTACGTAATTTTCTTGATTTTAATAGCTAGAAATGAGTCAATGAATAAAACAAATGAGGATGTCTCACTGATTCAAATTTAGACAATAGAAAACATTTCCTTCACATTTTCGTGCATGAAATTTCGTAAATCTTGTATTGTTTTCTAAAAAGTTCCGGTGTGCACTGAAAAAAAATAGTTAGTTGGGACCACTAAAAAAGTAGTAGGTCCAACTATTTTAGTTTGTAATATATGCCGCTGCTATTAAAGTGGTTGAGGATACTACTTTTATTTGCAAGATTGGTAGTAGTTGTCGTTACTACTTTCATTTTTCTCGCTACAACTTTTGACGGTAGGTACTTCTTTCAGGTAGTTGTGTTTACTACTTTAAATAGTAAGCATTACTACTTTAATTAGTAAGTCTTACTATTAAATTAGTTATTTTACAAATAAATTAGTTGATCTTACTACTTAAAGTAGTAATCCTTACCATTATATAATCTTATATAATATTACTATTCAATCTTATATTTTCTTACTATTCATATAAGTATAGTCATCCCGCTGGCAAGCTGAATTGTCACGATGATGTATTTATAAAAATTAGGTTACCTTTTCACGGAGGCCTGTTTTGAAGTATTCGTTGAATTTATTTGACACATCGAGTTCGCATTTATAGGTTATCAAGCAATCAAATTTACCATAAACCAACAAAGTATCTAGAATTAAATCATATGGAAAATATTAGTTCCACGATTATTTCAAAACAGGTCTCCGTGAACAGGTGACCTAAACGTAGGCCGTAGCGTAGATGACGCCCTAAGGATCTATACGATGCTCTTCAATATTTTCAACGTGTTTACACATTATACGTATAAGTTCAGATTAAAATGGCGATCATCGAAAACATGACGAAACATTTCGATGCGAATGTTGGCAGCACTGCTCAGAATTCAGTTCTGCCAATATCGCCAAGGGGCGAAACTTGTAACCTTTACTACTTTTATTTCTTGGAAAATAAATTGCTGGTAAATGTAACTAATTTATTTGTTGTGACTACAATTACTATCCTCACTAATATAACCTTCATAGGAGGACTAACGGCGACTTGCTACCGTAGAAAAATGATTAGTTATTGTTACCATCGAAGTAGTTGTCGTAGCTTAAACCAACCCTACTAATAAGGAGCTTCTTGTCGCAACTAACCATTTTTTGAGTGTACTAATACTCTTCCGTTATGAACATAACATTCATCGTGTCCCATATCATGTGTTAAATGTCTCTTTATAGAATCTCGGCAATAACATGAATGTAAAATATTTATAAAGTGCACCGCTTGCGGTAGGCAGGGTTATGCACGTAATATACCTTAGGTAAATTACATGAGGTTTTTACCGTAATTTACGAACGTATATTACGTCCTCAGTTTTTTACAAAACGTAATATACGTTTTCAAGATGGTGTCGACATTATGACATTTCGTTTCATAACTTTAAAATAGTGCCGATAGCGGTATGCGATATTATGTTGCATGCATGAAATTTAAAGTGAACGAAAAAAAATTTATTATTCTACAACTTCGACAATGAATAGAAGCGGCAGACCGAGGAATCAATGTTGGCAAGAATTATTCTATCTTTAAAAAGAAATTGTTAAAAATTTTGCGTTTTGTCAGGGTTGCAACCTCTTATTATCGAATACGGCTAAAGAAAGGTTAAGAAACCACAGGTAAATTTTCAAACCATGCGAACTGCAAATATCTTAAAAATAAACAAACAAATCATTCAAGGATTTTAGCTGATTTCAAAACTTTTTTTCAGAATAAAGTGCGTTATAATTATGAATGCATTAGAAGAAAACCTGATGCAATTAGTTGAAAGCAGTCAAAATAATAGTTCTGAAATGAGCCCTGGCCTGGTGATCAAGCCTGGGTCAAGCTAGAATAAAACGTTCAATGTGGGCAGGGCCTGGATCGATTGCCGCGCCTGAGCCAGGCTTCACCCTATTTCAATATCGATTCCTAGCCATTTTCTTATAGGACTACATATTTGTATGCAACTATTTATGGAACCACTACCTGAAGTATCTGTGGTATCCTCAACCTCGTCGACAATGGGATCTTCATTTGCTCTTGGAAGTTTAGGATTTATAATATTATTCTCATTTACAAAAGGCATTTCAATTGCGGGTTCATTAAGTATCTCTTCAGGTTGTGATTCTACCTCGTCGACTGCATCACCATCTACACAATCAATCACAATATACATGCAATCATTTCGTGGCTAATCCTTTTTAATTACATAAATAATTGTTTACACCTGCATAAATATAATATACTTACAAGATCTTTATTTAGAGGTTAGAATTACGCTAGCTTAATGTCTTATTATAATTTCAATTTAATTTACTCACTTTTGAAATCCACACGTAAGTATGCAATAGTGGTTTATGCTCGATGTCTCCTGACTCTACAAGGGCCTTTTATTATTTTACGCATTTTACGACTTAAAAAAATTACTACCTATCTAGCCGGGGTTGAGGTCGAGTGATTGAGAAATACAAGCTAGAGCCAGGCTCGAGGCCCCCGGCCTGGCCCAAGCCTGGAACCGGGAAGATACCTAGCGATTTCTGCACGGGTGGTGATATTTTGATGTCAAATGAACTTCTGATACACAACAACAATGTATTCGGTACACATAAGCATAATTCAAAAAAGTGAAATTATATTATGCTCTATCCGAGTCCACCATCCTTATTACGTTTATTACGTTTCTCACAGGTTTTTACGTATAATACGTCAGAAACCTTGAGTGACGCGTCACTGCACAACCCTGGCGGTAGGTGTCTTATTCTAACAAATAAATGAGTTGAAACATTTTAACTCTATTGTAATGTAATAAGTATACATATATCGTATTTTGTTTCACTGAATTATAAGAAAAAAAATTTATTTGTATTCTATAATTAATGTTAATAAGGGAATGGTTTCAAAATGTTAAATGTATAGAAATGAACTTTTTAAACCAAATTGACAATTTCCAAATTAAATTTATAAAATTTAGTTAGACGTTAAAGCGTTACACATTTGAATATCTGCGACTTCCCATTCTATGAATTTACAATCATGAGAGATAAAAACTTGTATACAACTTTTGTAAAAAAATGATCAAGAATGCACTAATTTTAAACAAAGATATATGTACAAAAAATTTAAGCAAAACTTTAAGTTATCTTTTTGGGTATTATTATATGTTTCTAGTTAGTGACGTCAAGTGGCGTAATTTAAAATAATGTCTAATGCGTACTTAATTTTTTACGAGTAGAAATGCCTGTTAGGTTACCTTTTACCAGGTAATAAGAGTAAGTTGTACCGAAAAATATTTTTATTTTTTTAGAGTAATTTTAAAAGGATAATGATAATAATTTTTTAAGGACAAATTACCGCCTTGTGTAACAAGGAGATAAGATGAAAATCTTTGGTAAACAGACAACCACTTATTAAGAAACGCTTTTTCTTATTTGCTTAATAAAGAGATATAGATTAAAATTATACATGAATTGAGAAATTACTTTAAATTTTTACATTCTCATCATTTATGATTGTGAAAGTATTAGAATTGTCCGAAATTTGACATCACACTTTTCAACGGATCTCCACGTTTCGAGCCCTGAATCCGAAAATCAAGTTTTCACGATGGCGTCTGTCTGTCTGTCCGTCCGGCCGTCCGACCGTAAACACGATAACTCTCGAAAAAATGAACAAATCAGATTCATCTTTGGCACACATTTTTTAGATCCCAAAAGAAAGAACGATTTCGTGAACCAACCATTTTTTATAAAAATTCAAAAAGTGAACGCATTTTAAAAATTTTTGAGACAACTTTTTTCTGAATTTGAAAATTCTAGGTACGGATATTTATAGTATTAAAAAGAACAAACAATTTATCCTAATTACTTTTTTCGATAAAAAGAAAATTCTCAGAGTTATAGCGTTTTCAAAATTTTTTTAATCAATCGAAAATCAAAATTTGAAGCCGAAAAACGCACGATATGAAAAAAGTCAAAAGAAGAAAAACATTTCTTTTTGAGAGCCCTACAAGATTATCCTAACCAATTTTTGCATTTTCTTCAAAAATCGAAAATTCAAATTTTGATTGCACAAAAAATAATGGAAAATAAAAAAATCAATTTTTGGACAAACTATGTATGATACGAAAAAAGATGAATTAACAAAAATGGTTATCCCAAAAAAGATCTACAATTTCGTTAAAAATCACTTCTGGATAGGACGCGTACTTTTTGTTTTATTCGTGAAAAATAACTTTGAAAAAAAAAATTTTTTAAATGTGTGGAAAAACGACGAAAGTTACGAGAAAAAAATTCAACAAAACCTGTTTACAAATGTCTGTCGGAAATCGAGCGCGCAGCGCGAGTGTCACGATGAGAATGTGTACCTCAAAGCCTACAGAGCTTTGAGAAACTTAATATTTGACTATACTTGATTAAGTAGACAATTCAGAATATGAAGACCCATATAAATACTGCCATCTAAAAGAGATCTTTTTGATAAAGTTTTTTTCAAGCATTCCAAATTCAAAGAATAAACATCCGAGCGCGAAGCGCGAGGTAACCTATTATCAAGCGCGGCAGATTTTTTTTATTAGCTTCAGTTTTCAATATTTGGTCAAAAATTTTTATGAATATTAATATTTATTTTAGATACTCTATTTGCACATGATAAATAATATACCTAAACTACTTTAGAAATAATGAGTGCTATGTTCTTTATTCTATTTTAAAGGTGAGATTCCCAAAGATGTATCAAAAAACCTGGAGAAGTTTCCGACAGGAAACTTTACTATAGTAAAAGTACTATCTGTTTACTAAAATCACTCTTTCTTTTCGTAAACATGTATTAGTAACTTTGAAATTTCACCACCAGATTAAAATTTTACGATTGAATTAAAGAAACACAGTAAAAAATAATGCTTACAATTTTGGCACACAAAGATACATTTGGATTAAACTCAAAAAATTCGAATGGTTTATAAGGAAAACTGTTCTAAATTTAATACTACTTCATTTCCTGAATTTTAGAACTGATTCTTCAATCGAGTCATATTTCACTTAAAATCAGATGAATTTTTTTTTAAATTACAATAAATTTTCTGAATTTAATACCAATCCTTTTATAACGATTTTATGTATTCCTTTCTACAATGAAATATGGTTTGCACAAAAACATATTTGCAAGAATCAAGCCGGTCTAGTCAGTTTTCAACTGGACTTAATTTTTTTAAGCAAATTAAATTGAGAGCATATACTTTGAAAAGAAAAATCCCCACATTCCATATCCAGCTGCTTGAACATGCAGCCGTTCGCAATTAATATGCAAGATTTAACTGCTCACGAGTAATTATACGAAGTTTCCGCACAAGCGGAATTTCTCCGACTGCAAACGAGATTATAGCTAACGAACTTGAATTTTCACTAATTTCTCGGTCATTTCTCGACAGACTTTGACTTCATTTTTTAAATTTTAATTTTAAAAATTTGTCTTTCTTTGTGTTATGAACTGAAAAGATTACTGTATACAAGGAAATGCGGTTGTTTGATTTTTTCCACTATACCATGGATTTATTTACTTCAGTTGAATAAATATTGTTTAGAGACAAAAAAATTTATTCCTTAACCCAAATAAATAATTTTTTCATGTTACTCCTTTGATAAAAAGAAATATTTTTTTAAAATAAACCTGAATATTATTAAATGGTTGAATTTGTATGTTAGACGCTAAGAAATATTTCCTGACTTCTATTTAATGATTTTCTGAAATAATAAATACCTATTTAAATTGAGTAATTCATTCTCATATGAATCCAGTGATTTAGTTGTTATTTTCTTGAGCGAAACTAAATTTCTGATTTGCAGCTTTGAGTAGTTAAGCACAAAAGCTGCTATGTGCCGAAGAGCATATTATCTCCCAATAGAAAGTAGTTTTCAAGATTATAAGTTAGCCCCATATTTTCGCCATAAATATAATAAAAAATTGATGATCTGGGTACTTCTCCTGATACTACTTATTACTAATTAAAATATTACTATTTAAATAATACCCACTTATAATTATTATTAATACAAATCTCTGAAGAAATGCTGCATTAACATTTTTGTATTATAACTTATTTCAATAAAGAAAAACTTTTACTTCAGCTAATAAACTTTAATTTTTTTAATAAAAATATTGTAAATATTAAATTTCGACAGTAATTTCATATCTTTTACTTACATAAAACCATTTTTTTCTGAAGAAATATGTTAGAGGACGTATTTAGTACGGTCGTTCCTTTGAATCAAGTAAATTTTCTTTGATTTAACATTTTTTTCTTAGTTCAGAGAAAGAGTGAGTGACTTTAATAAGGAAAAATTGGAGCATGTCCGATAGGACAGGAAAATCTAATGGCCTATTCGGATTTAGCGGTTTATAGCAACCCTTCGATTTATCGCCACTATATCCGACGGAATAAAGCGAGCCGAGCGGAAAATTAAAGAAAACTCTATGATCCACTACCAAGTTTCAAACTCGATGGATGAACGTAAATCTAACGCAGGTATAGAGCATGGAGCCCCTATCATAACTGTAACTACTCGAAGGAATTAAGAAAAAAAGTGGTAAATCTCTAAAAGAGTGACTTTATCGATGTTTCATTGTTTTTCATTAATCTTTTAAATGGCTGCACTGATTAACCTCAGATTTTTGAAAGAAGTTACTGAATAAAATACACTCTTTAGATTTTCATCTTTAAATGCAGTTTATAATTCCCTAGCTTTTCCCTAACCATTAATATTCAAAACCCAAAATTTTAATCTTCTAACGTTTTTAACATTCAATCTTTTATAAACGGAACACTAAAAAGTATATTTAAATGCATTTAAGAAACCGTTTTTTTTTTAAGATAATTTTTTTATTTCGCTAAAAATAACTTCAAAATCAAGCAAATTACTTTAAATTAAGAAAAGTTTTCATCGGAAGACGAAAAAATTATTTCAACCAAAAACATTACTTTTCTATCATAAGAAATGAATCTTCAATCCAAAAGGATAAATTTTTAAAAAATCATGTGAATTTTTAACTTAAAAAGTTAAATTTTCAAACAAAAATTTTTAAAATCATGGGCAAACAGTTGTCTTTTGAACCAAATACTTCGATTTTTTAGAAAACAGTTGAATTTTTAAAATACTCAAAGCTTACGACTGAAAAGATTCTTTTTTACCCAGTGATGGAATTTAAAAACAAACCAAAATTAATCTTTAAGCAAAACATTGCATTTTCAATAAAACAGTAAAACTTTAGAGCCAAAGAGACGATTTTTTTAGAAGACATTTGAATTTTCAACCCGAAAAGTTCCATTTTGGACAAAAAGCTTAAAATTTTAAGAGAAAAATGTAATAGTTGGCATTGTATCAACAACAAAATTTGAACAAAATATTAAAAACCAAAAAGACGAATTTTCAACAATTAAAAAATTTTCAGTCTATAAAAAAAAGAAATTTCATACAAGTAGTTAAACTTTCAAGATATAATACGGATTTTCTGTAAAACAGTTAAATTGTCAACCAAAGAGATGAATTTTCAAACAAAACCAAAAATATGTAGCTGGCATGGGGAAGAAATTGCAACTAAAAGAAATAGAAGTATGTACAAGGCAAATAAATTACTGACAAGACTATCATAATGTCCGGGTTGCCGCATAATTTCAGTTTCAAAATTCCTTAATTTTTCATTTTCCCTGACAATTAATATTCAAATACCACAATCTGAATCTTTTATCATTTTCAATAAAGAATATTTTATAAACAGAAAAAAAAAATTAAAACCAAAATATTAAAATTTTAAATGTGCTATCTTTGGCTTCTAATTAAAGTCCTCCTTATAGAAATTCCCTGAATTTAGGAAGATTTTTGACCAAATCTCTTACTGTTCCTGGCAAATTAAATCCCCTGAATTTTCCCTGAACGACATCAAATTTTAGCGAGAAGTCAGTAGCAACAGATTTTTGATACATATTACAAAAAATTTCGGTATCTTGAGTAGTTTTTTAAATTTCTACATATTTAATGTGAAAAATGAAAAATTGTAGATGACATACACCCATACACCGTAAAATTTTCAAATTTATTTGGAAAAATTTATTCGTCATAAAATATATTATGAAACGTATTTTACCCAGGCGTAAAAATTATATATAGTTTACATATAGTCTGAAGTGTTATATATAATATTCATTTGTTTTATACAAAAAATGTATCAAACAAATGAATATTATATATAATACTCCTCACTATATATAAACTATATATAATATTTGCCCCTGGGTATAAGGCACCCTTTAGAAATTTTGTACATAAATTTCAAATCCCATTTAGAAATTATAGAACTTGGTGGTCTTGATAGATAAAAATAAAATAATTTTTATTAAACATTATATCTCAAACTACTTGTCCAGCTTTGATTTCACAAATGCATGTAGTTGTTCTCAGTAGATTTGTTGCATTGCAAATGTTTTTGTTGGGAGTAAATACGTTTAAAAAGTTGTTGTTATCAGAAAATTACTTGCTAAACAATTTTTTCTTGACTCAGGGAAAAAGGCCGTCTGTTTATTTCTTGTGTGAATTTAGATTATCATTATAATTACTGTTGGCAGAGGATTAATAAATCAAGAAAGATCAACTTAAAAGAAGTATACGACTAAGAAAAGTCATAAAGAGAAAAAGATAAGTGGATTCATTCAAGGAAAGAAATATAAAATATGGATTGAGGGGAAAGGAAAAGTTGCAATTTATCGCATTAGGGCTATAATAAGAGAGATGGAGTTTGTTGGCAGTTTCAGTTATTTCAGTAATATACTTGTTGATTTATTATTAAAAGGGGAATGTACTTGCAATAGTTTTATCAGGACTTGTCTAATCTTACATTGTTAGAAATATGTTCAAAATTCAACCAGTTTTCAACCAGCCAGACCCCAACGTGACAAAGTCCCACGACTCCTTCTTTGTCTCGTGAGATCCATAAAAATAACGAAGAACATACATATAATATTTAGTAAAAGAAGCAGCTTTAAAGAAAAAAAAAGATGCGTAGAAATAATATTATTCCAGTGAGAAAATTTCATTCATACTATCGGTAAGAACTTCTGAATGCTTTTTTAGCTTATGATTACAAAAACGAATATTGAAAAGTTGATGAACAAGCGGACGCGAAATTCATAATGGTAATATGACTCAAATTTAACTTATGCTATTCTTCTTTGAAGTTGCTAAATTTTTAAATATTATATATGCTCTTTATTAATCTTATGGATCTCACGACCCAAACGTACGAAGTAATTCATGATTCCTTATCAGAATTATTTTGGTACAGTTAGTAAATTGCAAAGCACAGTATTTTTAAGAAATCTTTATGGGTTATATTTTAAATTTAATATTATGTAAAAATCTCGAATCAAACCTATTCAATTCCCTGCAAAATTATACTTGCTTTGAAATTCACTAATTGTGCCGAATAAATTTTTTTTTGCTCTACTAAAATTTCAATTACAAGTAGTTGAATTTTCAACTGAATAGTTGAAATTTCCATTACACGTGTTAATTTTTCATTCAGAAGTACACCAAACGCTCGCGTTCAGTCACCCCGTTTTCAGCCTTCCTATAACTGCTGGCTCCCACAGTTTCTCAGGGGAGCAGAACGAGACGGGTTGCGACATTATATATATATTTCAATTAGAAACGAGACTGAAAGCGAGAGTTTCGTGTAGTTGAAGTTTCAACCACCGTAATTGTCTAAAACTTCAACCATATGTGGTTGAAAATTCAACCAGATATTTCTAACAGTGTATAGATTTCTTTCCAATTAATAAAATTACATCTGAGGTTTCTTTAAAGTCACTTTATATAAATTTACAAAAACATTCTACGACTACTAAAAAGCCTCGAGTAACTAGCGAGATACGAGTTAAACCCAAGTAACTCACACATCTTTATAGAAACAAGTAAGTTTCTGAAACTGTTTTAAAAACGAGTAACTCGCATTTTTCGGTTTAAACTATAGTAACTTTATTTTTCATACTTCACAGGAGAGCTAGTACAATTTTTAATAAGTGGCAATATAAGGACAATAATTACATATCATAACCATCTACTGAGAAACAACAGGCAAATTCAATTTAAATTATTATCTATTTAGAGTTTTAAAACTTTAATATTTTAATTAATTATCAATAATAAACAAATCATTTTTTTCTACTACTAATTTTCAGACAATTATAGTTGCCCAGTAGAATCTAAATAAGGTAATCACCTATCCGGTTCATGCCGCTTCAGGCTATTATTATCGTCTGCCCTTTCACAAGATATAATATTTTTCTCGTTGCTCACGGCCATGGTTTGCACTACTTTTTTATTATTTACATTATTAATTAAGCATTGCACTACAAAGTAGTGCATTATTCCGTGCACTATTCCGTGGCTTTATATACGAAATATTCGTTTCTTTTACGGATTTTGATTGCAATATTGCGATGCATGAAAAACATATGCCTCGATAATTTCGCATTTATCAGACTTTTAAGCAGAACATTTTTTCAAAATCATAGATATAATTAAAACTAATCTAAAAAAATTAAGATTTAATTTCATAAGAAATCGAAGTACTCGAGTTTAAAATGATAAAGTGCAAGCTACTTATTTTATATAACGGGATTTGAAAGTTACCCATTTCTAAAACCATAAGTGTGAATCACTCGATTTATATAAATATCCTTAAATTAATAAGTCTTATGTAGATTTGAAATACTATTATTTGGTTTATTTATTTGCATATCCCTCTCAAAAAATTTAAAGCAGTATTTCTTTCCAGTAAATATAAAAAGAATTTTTGCAAAAATTAAGTTTATTACTGAAATAAAATTTCTTTGAAATATTCTAATTTTACTGTTAATTATAACAGTATTTAAATTTTAACTATGGTAATATTTCCAAGTACTCTCAAATAATAAATTTGATTAATAGTTATTCAAATTCATTTAAACAATTTAAACCTATTATTATCTAATAAGGAGGGTAAAAAATTTTTTTAGAAATCGAAGTTGGAGGTTATGAAAATGTGTTTGAAAAAATTATTATTTTCATAGATTTGATTTTTTTTATGATCTTCGGGGTCTTCCTCGTTGAAAAATTCTAACAGTTCTTCAATGAACCGTCTCTAGAAAATAATTTAAATTTATTAGACACCTGTTTTTAAAAACACTAGAAGAAAATTTGAAATTTGTCATTTCATAAATACCCAATTCACTTTATGGAAACAGTGATTGTTTGAAATTTCCATAAGTCAAAGTTACTAGCGTAGAAAAACTTCATAAATGTCAATTTTTTCTTACTAAATTAGGTTCAGATGGATTTCTCAATCGTGCGCCATACCACCTTGTTGTAGCATTGCAGGATGGCTCTACTTTTTGTGGAAGTCTCATAGAATTCCCTGCATTTAAAGTACCCTTCTGAATGTACCGAGATAAAAGCATCCTGGCATCTATTTCTATTTTAAACGAATAGCGGACCGTCATTTTATTTAATTGCTTATCTAGAAAGACGTACATCCCACACAGTAAAAATAAATACTTAAAGTTATATTCGACTTAATTTCAGATTTGAGTCGTTAATACCGTTAATACCGTCTACCCCGGCAGCCTTACCGTTTTTCAAGTTCTTAATTATATCCCTAACTTCAGTGACACAGACTTTTTCAATTGAGTTTTCCATCGCATCGTGTTCAACATCGCAGTTGTGGTGTCCTATAGCTTCATCTCCGAATTGTCTCCTAAAATATTCTCTGAAAGCCTCTAGTGTTCCGTCTGCATCATATACCATTTCCCCCCTACTATTTCTCATGTTGACAATTTCTGTACTTTTGTTTCCTTTCATTTTTTTATAAAGTAGTTTCCTGCTTCCTTCAAAGTCGTTTTGTATTTTTATCTCTTCTTCTGCTCTAATTGTATCTTTACTTTCCTTAACTAATCATTTAAGTATCCCGTTTTCGCCTCTATAATCATTTCTACGTCTATTTCTTTCCTCATTGCTAAGACCTGCGATATTTAAAGTTCTCTTGTACGCTTCTCTTTTTGCTTTTCGGGCAGCCTGAATTTCATCATTCCACCACGCATCACCAGAAATTCTTCCTACAACTGCGGTACCACACACTTCGATCGCACATCTAACAAGGATATCCCGTAACATTGTCCAGGCACCCTCTATATCTTTGTTTTTTATACGGTCCTCCCATGTTGCCCTATCTATGTTTTCGATTATCTTAGTTTGGAAATCTATTTGCACATCCGGTTTCTGTAAGTTCTCAATTTTGATTCGCGTTTGTTTTGCTTTCTTGGTTCTCTTTTTTCTCCATCCCCGACCTAAGTTAATTTTTGAGATCAGAAGGTAATGATCAGTATTGCATTCAGGACCCCTCATGAATCTTGTATTTTTGACTAACTCCCTTAGTCTTTCATCCGCAACAACAAAGTCAATTATACTGCGGCTATTTCCTTTAGACCAGGTGTACATCTGGATCATTTTATGCCTAAACCAAGTATTTGTAATAAACAGACCCCTTTCTAAGCATAGACCAACTAATTTATCTCCGTTATAGTTTGTTCTTGGATCCCTAAAATTACCTAATACTCTTTCTGTATCCTGATTTTGGATGCCCACCCAACCGTTCATGTCTCCTAGTAGAATTATTCTTTCCCCATGTTCGCAAATGTTTCTTGTGTCATTTAAAGTGTCCCAGAAGGCGTCTTTTACTTTTCTAGGATCACTATCAACCGGCGCGTAGCATGCTATGATAAATAGTCTTCTGATTCCTACTTTCATTCAAACCCACAGCAGTCTGGGAGACACGAAACCATGGTCTCCGAGATCCTGCTTTGCTCTTTCATTCAAAATCAGACCTACTCCTTGTTTACCATGTGATTCACAGTCTACTCCTGAACATATTTCAAATCCGCCTTTCAATACGCCGTTTTTTATGTCTTTAGTTTCGCATCCCTTTTTCTTTGTTTCGGGCACACATAAAATATCTAGTTTCTTCACGTCCATAGTTTGACGCAATTCTTTTACCTTGAGATCACTTACTCCCCTAGCATTCCAAACACCCAGTCTCCAATCGTCACCTGAAACATGACCTTTAGATTTTCCGTGTGCATGCCTTTTGTCATTAAAAGTTCCAGTCCTTTTCGAGGCTATTTTGTAGTTTGTATTATTCATTGTTTAGATTATACGCCCAACTAACACCTTTCTGCAATAAGTTTATTTTCTGAGTCGAAATCATGTCAAAGTTAAGTATCAAATCGTCATATGGTGGAGATTGTAGTTCTAACGTTAGTCCCACCAAAAACTTCAGTTAATAAGGGAGGATTGGGAGAGGGGGGAGGTAGAACTAGAACCGAGAGAGTCGTCTTGGGTTTGTGTTTTTGTTTCCATGCTGCGAAGGTCACCAGCCTTCAGCAGCGTTGTGATATATGGAAGTTAGTATCCGGCC
>NC_046660.1:71217410-71220964 GCF_010883055.1 Belonocnema kinseyi | reverse complement strand
TTTAAGTACGTTTCCGGATTTCCTAGTCACTGCATATCGAAGCACAGTTTTAAGAAAGTGCATTTATACCAAATTTAAAATTTTCTATTTGGCTTTTTCCCCAACCGAGTAAATAAAAGGTTGAAGATAACCTGAAATAACCTGAAGGCTTGCGTTACCTAAATAAAGGAATATACCTTTCTGAATTTTAGGTTCGTACTATACCTTGCATGGCGTTACAGAATGCTTGCGCTACTATACAACTCATGGCCATTTATTCTAGTCGCGTCCTACTCCAATACTCCATGTCGCGCTATGGTCAGTGTCGGCTATGATACAATGTTTCCATAATTCTTGGAGTTTTAGTTTCACGGATTTAAAAAAGTGCTGTAGCAAAATCAGTTCAAGTTGTCAGCCAATATTTGGATTATTAAACACATCAAAATAATTTTATTATTACGAAACTTTTTACTTCGCAAACGTGAGCGTGCTTTAAAATATATTACGGAACGTAATTTTCCGAAGATTTTGGACCGGACCTGCCCTCTTTATACCATTTTTCCTACTATTCCTGTACCCGTGTGGAAATAATTCCTGGCATACTGGAATTATTCTAGCGCCACTACTGGATTATTCGTGGCTGTCTATTCACGCCGAATTAGATTGGCGCTCTTTTGGCACTATCTATATCTACTAGATAGAAAAATCCATCACGCAGTTCTATGTAGACCCACTAATGTCGCTAGCCAGAATTTGACATCACATTAAAATAAAAAATCCGTCTAAAATCTAGATTGGCTTTAGAAAGTACTTCTATTTGGACTTTAAAAAGGAAGGCGTCATTAAAAACTAATTAATAAAAGATAACAAATTACATTTATTGCAGTTCTCAAATCAAAGGAAATAGAAGAAATAAAGTTGCCTGTGTTGTCAGTGCTGTCTCATAGCACAGATATGTTAATTTAATTCATCACTGAATATCGATTGATCTGACGCACTATACATTGTTTATTGGTAAACTATTGAATGAAAGACAAAGCTAATATAAAAAATTATTACTGAATAAAGGCATTTTATCGTTCGATTTTCTAGGAAAGTAATTCGCCTTTTCGTATGACATGTATCCAGTAATCATCTACATTAAAATGACATATTTCCTAACCTCAAATATTATGCAGTGCTACCAACAGCACTCAACTTTCATCATGCAGTGCAATTTCAAAACTACCAAAAAAGTTGGCAACAATGACCGGAACCGCATTGCAAGAATCAGATTTTTGCCATGCCGACATTCAGTGTGAATACTTTTCGTTTCGCGACCACGAGGTTTGAAGTTTTCCATATCCTTTTTCAACGTAAGGGCGTTGGAATCAAGACCCAACCTCAAAACTGGATTTTCTCATTTTACTCCATAAATACTAGAATTACATATTTTCTAGATAATCAGGGCTCAGTCCTCTTTTCAATTAAATCTTTATTCGGAGTAGAACATTAGCTAATTCCAATAACTTTTGTATGAGGTGTTTTTTTTATTCTAACCCCAGCATTTGAAAATAAACGTCTCACAAAATCTATTGAAATAAAAAAATTTTTCACCTCGAATAAAAATTTGATTCAATGCAGGAATAGGCCCTAATGATTTAAAAAATATGTAATTCTAATATTTATGGAGTAAAATGAGAATTCAATTTTGAGGTTGGCTTCTGTTTCCAAAACATTTACAATTGACATTTTCTTTTTGATCAATAACATTTGGAAACATTCTGTCAAAAAAGCAAATACGAGCTATATTCCATTTTTCTAACAGAAATCTGGAATTTGTTAATATTCTCAATGTAGCTAATAGTGCTTTTATTTCAGGAATGATTTAATTATAAAAATAAGTATTAAATTTGCAATCTAGGTCGCATCTAGATCTACTAGATTTTACTAGATTCACTAGAACGCGCCAGTACCGCTGTTGTAGATAGCGGCTAGTAGATTGGAGCGTTACATTTGCGCACTGCCCCAGTATAGTTTCTCGAGATAGCGCCAGTATAGACTCGTGGCGGTCTAGGCTGGAACATTGTAGCGCCATGAATATGTATATATACTTGTATATTTTATAAAACGAATAAATATATAAGAACAACTGAGGAGTGTCGGTAAGGCGTGAGGAATTTCTGGGTTTTAGTTAGAATATTACCATTAGTTTCAGTTGGGATAGAGTATTAACTTAAGGTGACATTAGCTTTCGGTTTACAAATATTCTTAATTGAAGAGCGAGCATACCTGAATTTCAGGTCGTGCCTCCCTGAATTTCAGATAGTCCCGACCTGTATTTCAGAAATCTAATTCCCTTAATTTCCTGTTCAGATGTATTTCTTGATTTCAGATTGCTTATGCTTCTTTTTGTGACACCTTAAAATAAGCTGAATTTTCGACTTAAATTAAGTACTTTTTTCTGTGTAAACATGATTCTGTTCCTCATGGTCCAATGAACATTAGGGTAAATATAGTAAATTGCCAATTTTATTTAGCTAACTCTTTCCAAATGTACAATGTAAATGATCATTGTCATGCAGGTGCATTCAGAAATTTCCCACCCAATGAGCGCAGTGCATTTTAAACACGTGTACAGTTCACTCTTACAATACCATTCGCAAGCAAACTATATCGACAGGCAATCGAATATATCTCTTGGAATATCCGAGGATAGGAAAACAGCGGTATAATTTTTGTGGCAGTTAATTTGCTATGTTCTCAAAATAAGATTTTTTTCTCATAATGAGAATACTTCAAATTTGAGACTATAACATGAATAACATTAGATATTCCGAGGATATCTAAAGATATCCTGAAAATATCTCAATAATTTTTCTAATGTATATGCAAACAATGTCCTGAAAATGTAGATGCTATCGCTACAAAAATGGACAACACGATTTTTTATTAGAATTCACGAGAAGTTCGGTTAAATGGTGTGATTTTCTGTACAGTTCACCTAACGATACCAATAAAATCTACAAGCTTGTAGAAAAATCTGTGTTTAGTCGATTTTACTGGCGGTCATGTGAAATATACAGATATTTGGTTGACTTAAATGAATTTCTGTAAAATCCAGGAAAAAAAAGGGGTGTAACAATATGTCTAGAAAATCTCAGTCATTGTTTTTGAAAACCTAAATGCATTTTCATTACTTGAAGTAATTTTAATTATTTTAAATATTATATATGCACTTTTTTCATTTTGCTAGTGTTTTTTGACGGTTAGAATTTCTTAAACCAAAATCATTATGTATCAAAGATTAATAATTTTTTAATTATTTTTGATTATTTGCAGTTTTAGCACGCCTAGGGCGCACAACTGTTGATTCTCGCGCTTCGCGCTCGATCTTTGTGCATAGACTTAACAAACACATTCTCATCACGTATCTCGTTCTTCGCACTCAAATTTATACCTGAAATTTTATATCATTCTCATAAATGTACATTATTATAATTCATAACTTGGATTGCTATTAAAACATACTGAGCATACTTACCATTTTTTAACTTCTAAATTATGTATGTAAGTATGTATGTATATATGTATGT
>NC_046660.1:71200779-71217310 GCF_010883055.1 Belonocnema kinseyi | reverse complement strand
TTGAGAATCTTTGTAATACTGTAAAATTGGTTTATGAAAAAAATGTCATCTTGAAGGGCATTTAGAAATCAAACTTTTTCTTCTCTTGCCTTTTTTCATATCGTCCGTTATTTAGTTTAAAAGTTTCATTTTAGTCTGTTGTTTGGAATTTTGTACATACTATAACTCTGGTAACTTTGATTTTATGAAAAAAGTCAGGAGGATAAATTGTTCGAGTTTTTGAATACTATGAATAACCTTACAGAGGATTTTTTAATTTTGAAAAATGTGGTCTCAAAAATATTCAAAATAAGCCCACTTTTTAATTTTTATCCAAAATGGCTGGCGAACGAACTTGACCTTTTGTTTAAGACACTTAACGAGTGTACCAAACATCAATCTAATAGATTAATTTTCTCAAAAGTTATCGTGCACACAGGCAGATATACAGATAGGTCGACAGACAGGAGGACAGGCAGACACATTTGTAAAAACCTTTTTTCGTATTCAGGGGGTATCAAAACGTGGACATTTAACAAAAAGTGGGGGGTAGCTCCAATTTTAAACAAATCTAATACCTTCTGTGATGAGAATGCAAAAATTATATTTCAAAGGAGATTAACGTATTTTAACAATTTTAGACTATTCTAACTTTTTGCACCATAAATTAGTATTTTAAAACAAAAATCATTACAGTTCGAAGAAGATTTACAATTTTAGAACAGTGTCAGGCTTATTAACATTTTTCATAAGAAATTGGTTACTTAAACAAAAATAATTAGATTTCAAAAAATATCAACAATTCTGAACAATTTTTTGTTATGTTAGTGCTTTTCATCAGAAATTCTTGAAATTTTTAATTAAAAAATTCTTAGATTTCCAAGAATGTTGACAATTTAGCAAAAAGTTCAAGTTTGGAAAGTAAAAAAGAATCTAGAAAATTTCCGGTCATAAAATAAATTCCCGGCTTTTTTACGGTGCTCAGCATTTCAAACTAATTCCCGATTCTCCCGATCAACGGCCACCCTATTAATCTTATACACGGAGAAAAATGGATGTTCAAAAGTAAAATCTAGATGTTCAGGGTTAACATATTATATGTTTAACTATAGGACAACAATCTAGATGTTCGAAGTTAACATCTGTAGATTTTAAAAAGTGAAATTTTACCCTCTAACATTCAAAATGTTCAACAGAAAAATCCGAGATATTACATGTATATTTATGTCAAATTACGTCTGTAAATATTTGAGGAATTTACTTATTTATGGCCATTTAAGGAATTAATTGATAACTTATTTGTTATATGCAATATTTCTAATTCAAAATAAAAACGGGGATGAATAATCGGAAAACGAATGATCTGTAATCTGAATGAAATATTCTATCTATTTTAAGTTACTTAAACCCAAATTTTATTTCGAATTTATAAACCTTTTTTCAAATGTGTTAAGTCAATAAACCTAAAACATACACAGTAATACAAGAATCTGAATTTCAGTAGATAAAGGCGGTTGACTTTCAGATGTAACTAAAAGGATCATTCGGCAGTTGAAAGTCAACTGATAATGATAACATGACTTTAAGTAACAGACTTGGTTGAAAGTCAGCTTCTTTATGTACGTAAAATGTACTTTATAGGTTAATTTAAGACATAAAGGTTGTTGACTTTCCGTCAACACGTGTGTGTGTGAAATGACACTTATAGGTTAATTTAAGTCAGCTGATTGTTGAAGTTCATAACATTTACGCCCTATCGTTCAGTTATTAGGAACATGAAATGAATACAAAATTAAAAATTGAATACTTTTAGGAAGTAATTTTTTTTTTAATGTGAGCATAGAATAAATAATTTATTTATGCCTAATTAATCAAGTTGTTTCATCCTCTAAATCGATGAGATTAGTAAAAGGAAAAAAAACTTAATGACACTAAACAAGGCACTTATATCCATTTCAAGCTATCAGGTACAGAACGTGAATCTTCAATCCTTTTTCATATATTTTTTATCACATATGTACCATTATTCTATTTATACTCAAAATCCGTTATAGATCTGAGAACATATATCAAAATAGGAAACATTGACGAAACAACTATCATGAACTCAGTGTTGATCGCTACTATCCAGCGCTATCGACGCCACATTGGCACAAATTGAATTTCAAAGCACGCGAATGAAAATCATCCCAAACTCAACATACCTGGCAGTAAATTATCATATTACTCTTATATCAGATACGAGACACTGCAGTTAAGTTCCATTTCTGGTTGAAATTAAGTGACTTACTTAATTTAATGCAAAAATGAAATTCATCTACATTTAAAATTCATTATCTTGTATTACTGTGTAAGATCGCTGTTCTCTTCTCTAGACAGAAAAAGTCGTTATCCAATTTTATTTAAGGGCATCTAATTTTTATTCTTTGGAAATGTTCCAAAATTGTAATATTCCATAATTTTAACATTGAATATATATATATATATATATAGCTTTCAAATATAGTCGTGAAATTGCAATGCGCGATGCGCATGTGCTGGAATGATTTTAACATCTGTATGTGTTTCAGTTTAACATAAAAATATTTTTACGCCTAATATCTCAAAAAGATGTTAAATGTTTGGCATGAATATCTGCGTATTAAGTGCTAAAATCTTACCCTTTGAACATCTACATTTGAACATCCATTTTTCTCCCTGTACTGACTGTAAGCAAGATACTTACTGTAAGAAAATATAACTCAAAAAGATGGATGTCTATTTGGCTTTAATTATATTCTTCCGACAGTAGTTAAGCTGTGATTCTTGAGTCGTCGAGATTCGACGTTATTTTCGCTGACGTTATAGAATGTAGAGACTCCGCCAGATTCAGTACTCTCAGGCATTATCTGGAGTGTTACTAAGAGTTGGGGTAATTACCGCACTTGAGATTTAAGTTAAAGGGATAATGTATGTTGATCTCATGTTGAGAGTAGAATTTAGGTACATTTTTTCACATGTAAGTAATAAAAACAACGAAATGTCTCGTCGACCTGAAATTGAGGATGATTAGTCAAATATTTTTCATATATTTAGCTAGTCGTTCCGAGATTTCGGGACGACACTTTCATCCCCTTTTTCAGCTCCACCAATTCTTTAGGATGGTCAGAAACAGCCTAAAAACAAATAAAAAAATAAAATTCCTTGTCGTTCATGAGGAAAGAAATCATTGTCTCTCATAATATAAATACGTGTGTCGTGCACATATAGCTATCTTCCTGCGTCTAAACTGATCGTGAGTTCCTATTGGAAAGTAGCCAGTTTCTTTTGCAGGGAGAAAGCCCATGACCCCGAGCCACATACACAAATCACCGTTAAACCAATCTACCCAGAATATCTAGGCTCCCCGTAGCTTTTGGAATTATTACCGGCCTCGGATATCTCGGGGAGAGTAATCGAACTTGAAGTCTGATGTGCCTAATGAGAAAATCAAAAAGTAGGAAAAACAAGTTAAATACTACTGATGAAGTAGGGACTAATTGCTCTTTAGTTTAAAGGTCAAGAGAGCTGATACTATGCTTGCTCAATCAGCAGCAGTGACAAGAGTACAATATCCAATATACGCATGTCCAACACTTCAAGAGCGACATTCATGCTAACAATCCGATGAAAAGGTGGGACCATGATGTCCGAGATTAAATTGAGCACGTTACATGTGCTAGGAGTCAATGACTCGATATGACCAGGCGCGTTATTGTGTGATATTACTCATCCGTGATTCGCTTCGCATCAAAGTAATGGGGTTGCTGCTGCTTTTCCCGGGTCAATGATTTAGATACCTGGGTAAAATGGTTCATCAGTTTGCCATTCATTTGCAACAGAGATCGATGCAAACTTTTTTCATACTTCCATCAGTGTTTCCATGAAAAGACTGAATTTATTAACCAATTTCAGATTTTTCATAGATTCAAATTATATCAGGAATCATAGCGTTTCAGTAGTTATATTTAATGTAAAAAATGGTTATTTAATTTATTATTAAAAGTTTTTTATAGAATATGAATATCTCCCAAATATTGAAAGAAAGTTCCCTCTAATAGTAGCTTATTTTCTTTAGCAAGTTTTTTAGTAATTGTTGTGGTTGAAATTTGGTTCCTAGCTTTAGAAAAATCTATGAACACACAGAAAATCCTGGGGTATTAATTTTACCTTGAAGCTGGATCAAAGTGGAAATCTTAAAAAAAACACGACTGTCAGTTGCTACAACCGTGAATTTCGGCTTATATAATTTTTTTGATTCTCGAAACTGGATCATTTTTATATTCAATGAAAGATTAGTTTGAGCTATAGCACTTTTGATACCTCAGGATTTACTCTGCACTTCAACACTTTCTACTGATAAAAATATATCAGAAACAATTAGATAAACAACAAAATTGACAAATGTTCATGTTTTACATTGAAAGGTGTATTTTTTCATTAGGTAGAGTTTGAGTCCTTATTCACATCAATTGTATTCACCTAAACATGAACTGAATTATTAGAAACCTAAGAAACTCCAACTATTTTTGGAGAAAAGTTTTTTTTTTATTGAAAATTCGTCTCTTCTCTTTTTGATTGAGAAATTATTTAGTTCGAAATTTAGTTGTTTGCTTAAAAATTCAACTCTTTGGTTAAAACCTAAAATTTTTGTTAAAACTTTATATTTTTGGGGTGAAAATGCATCTGCTTTGTAAAAAGTTCCTCTTCTTGGCTAAAAAATTCCATAATTTGTTGGAATTTTTTTTCTTTTTTACATAAACAATTGTTTTTCATGCAAAAATCAACTATTTATTTAGAAAATTTCGTTTTTTTCTTCGCTTAAAAACTGCATAAATTGTTTAAACAATTTTTTTCTCCCTTTACTGAAAAACCTTTTTTTAGTTGAAAATGGAACTATTCTGTATAAACTTCGTCTTTTTGGTTTGAAAATTCAATTATTTCGGTAGAAACGATTTAGTTGAAAATAGCGTTTTTTCTTGACAATTCATACTTCAGGGTTAAAAATTCAACTATTTGAAAAAAAATTGTCTGTTTGGCTTGAAAACTCCACAATTTAGTTGAAGAATGAATTGTTTCATTTAAAAATCATATTTTTAGATGAATTCAACTGTTTTTTATTTAACATAAAAAAAATATTTCTCGGTTAGAATATCAAATATTGCATTTGTGGTTAAAAATTTAACTTTTTATTTGAAATTCAACCGCTTGGATAAAAGTTGAACTACTTTGTTAAAAATTAATTTTTCATTTAATAATCATCGTTTAAGTTTAAAATTGAATTTAATATAGCATGAACAATAGGGTGATCCGAAAATGCATAGCAAAATATTTTTGCATGATAGAGGACAACGATCCCCTTCATTTTATTCCAAATCCGAAAAAAGAAATTCCCTAATTTTTTTTTTATTTTTTTATTTTAACAAGTGTCGGTTTTGACTTCAAGTTTGCCATGTAAAATGCATGGGGAAAAATCCTTTTTTTCAGTTCTTAGAATAATCTTTTAGGGTTTGAAAAAATGTGACGGGAAAGTTTGGCGGCTTGTTGAGAATTATCCAAAGAAGAATTTTAGGTATCAGACATATGAGGTTGACACCTCTAACACACCCTCACGAGTACCTGAAAACTACCCTTAAAAATATGTCAATTCTTCATTAATTCGACCTTTTGAACAATGTTTTCTTGTCTTTTTTTACTTAAAATTATTAATATTGGTCTAGTGGAATATTCATTATCATTGGTTAATTAATTTTTGATTATTTAAACAAATGGAATTTGTTTAAATAATTTTTCTTTTCGAAAATTCGTTTTCCCCCTAAAAATTATTACTATTAGGCTAGTGGAATATTTATTAACATTCGCTCATTAATTGTTAAGACTATTCACATAGTCTTCACAGTTCTTCTCGCACTTTTCCCCTTTTTCTTAAATGTTTTATTTCTTGCCCTAGCTATATATAGTTGACATTAGTATTTATGATTGAACAATTTTAGGTTAAAAATTTCAAACTCAAAATAATTATTTTGATTTATATACAAAGTTGTATGAGTTTATCGAGAATCTAAAGTGGATCACTGTATCAATTAATACTTCACTTATTCGAGTATGTCTGACTAAAACCGACCGCAACTACTGAGTTATGTTCAAGACGCCTCGTAAACTAAAAACGGATTTTTTTACATGCATTTATTAGTCAATTTAACTGCATGAATTTTCAAAACAATATACAAATTTTGTTATAAACCAATCGAACCTCATTTGTAAAACTATAATTGTGAGAAAATTTACGAGTCAGTTGCTTTTAGTGCAAATGTATTTAAGATAGTGTATTTATCTACTTAAAGGGTTTGCATGATAATTTATACGAAATGTGATTAAAGCGCACCCACGAGAATAGAGAAGCTTTCACGTGATTCCTGGGACTTGTAATTGCTTGAGTGAACACTGAAGAGTCATTCAAGCAAATACCGTACAGTCTCTGCTAAGAATATATATATGTATGTATGTATGTATGTATGTATATAAAAGAAGGAGAGGTATAGAGACCTTATAAGGGAGTTGAAACGATTGTAACCCGAATATTCTGTTAAACTAATCGTCCTTATCATCGGTGCTCTTGCAGGTGACAAGCTTCCACTCGTTAATAGCCTGAAAAGCATCCCTGCGTGTCAACAACATGCTAAAACACTTGCGGGAAAAATGCAGAAGGCGGTCGTCCTTGGGTCGCTCCGTGTTCTCAGGTTGCACGAAACTTTTTCCGGGTCATCGTATTGATTCCGTTACAGACTGTAATCACCTATCTCACGATCGTGAGACGTGGTTGTGGCTGAAATTTGACCGCGATTTCGCAGGGAGCGGGTGCAGTTCTTCAGATTAGCACCCGCTCCTAGCGGGTCTATATATATATATATAGACATTGTCAAAAAGATGTACATCTAAAGTTATTTGGTTCCTTCGAGTATCTAATGACAATCAATTAGAATTTAATTTGTAGAGTGCATGAAATAATGAATTTGTTGCGATACTACAACTGTTAGAATAAGGAATCATATTTCAGTTTGGAAACATGAAATAGTTAGGAACTTAAGCCTTGACCTTTATTCACACTTAACATGAAGCACATATCAATTTCAGATTTCATTCTTTATAGAATTTTTAGACAAAAGTGTCGATATTTCAAAAGACATAAAATAAAACTATTTTGAAGTAGAAAATAATATAAGAAGTCATTTAAAAAGAGAGAATTCTAAGGTCAAGGTTAATGTTTCGTGTTGAGAAGTAGTTTAGAATTTTAACTCCAGTTGCTGTAGATCTTACTTCAAGTTATAACCATTAAGTACGACTTACTGCCACGTAAATTCTCAACTATAGTCAGCACCTTGCCACTAATCACATTCTATGATCATCCCTTATTATTAACCCCTTTCTCGTACGGAAGACTTAACGGGAACAGAGATTTATTAAATATATCAAAAATAATTTTCAAATGATTTTAGACATTTATATTTATTTCAGAGGAACCTTAAAAAAATTAACTATTTACAGCTACCGTTATTTCGTAAAATAGCAACTTACTACAATTACATTCACTAATTCAAGTAGCTTGAAGTTACTGCAAAGTTCTTTTTGTATTTCACAGAAAATCGCTAATTTTCCAAAGTCCGCCAAAATCGTGTTCAATTGAGTTGCAACAAATTTAAGCCACACAGATTCATTATGAGAATCTAGGGGAAATTCATAATTTAGAGACTGTTTTTTATCATTTTGAGCAATATGAAGTGTCATCTTCAAACTGACTATCACCTGTCAAGATGATTTTGTCGGGCATTATTTGGGTGAAATAGATGTTGATAAGCAGGTAAGTTATAATAATAATTACCTGACTTTCTGTTTTCTCCCATTTATCAGCGAGTATTAGTGTCTTGAAATAAAAATTGTACTTAGTGTAGTATAATTTTGAAATTTTAGGTTAGTTAAAACCAACATAACATTTAAACCACTAAGCCGGGCTGTAAAAACTGAGTCGTGACAATGTCTAATTGTATATGTAGACGGTCATGACTTTTTCTATACATCCCGGCTTTAGTTTAAATGTCGACGGCCATGACTAACATAACATTTGGAAGTTGCATTGGGAAGTTATAATTTTATTCTAAGTGACTAGTACGCACTGTTAGATCAAAGAGAGTTGAAAATAAGGTAAATATTATAGCAATTGGTTTCCTTATTAACAATTATTTAGGCTAATATCGCAAAGCGAATAGTTGCTTTGACAGGTATTCAGGTGGCTGAAAGCGCGGTTCAGCACTCCACAACTCTCAACATGATCCAAAATTCAGTCTTAAAATGATACATTCCTCTAGATACCCAGATGTGCAACTACGCTCATAGGAATAAATATGAGACTGAAAATTCTGAGAAATTCTCATTGTGAGTCAAATGAAATTTGAACTCCAACAAATTTAACACCAGCGTTTTTTATGATGCGTTCATTATAGAATTCTGACAAGTATTAAATAATTGAAGATATTATAAAATCTAAAAATATTTTACTAACAATCTAAATAATTCATTCTTTCTGGAAAATAATGTCATTCGTTCATAAAATAAAAAAATAAGAAGTATTTCAGATGTTTTTCTTAACGCCTTATGTACTATTTTTTATAATTCCAGGGAAAACTAAAAATTGCTAAAGTCCATCGATATTTCCAGTAGATTATTACGTGCATATATATTGGCAAGTATTTGTTACAGAATGTTTATTAAACTGATGTATCGACATAATAAAAAATAGTGCTCGGTCGGTTGTAAATTGTTCCTCTAGAAAGGTTTTTTGCTTCTCCTGTAAAATCAGTTTGATTACTTACCATCGTTTAGTTTTTACTGTTTCAGTTGAAGAATTTGTAACTGCAAATCTAAACAATGTAATGAATTTCCATTTGAAATCTTCAAAATCGAACTATTCCACAAAAAGCATTCAAAATTGCATTATTTTCTATTATACACTTAAATATTAAATATTTAACAATGCTTTATTTCAAATCGTTGAAGTTAACGAATTTTTCATTTTACATCTTTAAAATTGAACTATTCCGAAAATACGCTCAGAAAAATATGTATCTTCAAAATGTATATTTTCAAAACTTAATAATTTACAATTCTATACATTCAAAATTCGAGAACCTTTAATTGTAACACTTCAAAATTGTAGAACATTGACTTATAAATATTTGAAATTAATTTGGAAGACTTAAAATTGAAAACCCTTGACTTTAGATCTTTAAAACCATCACAATTTAAGAATTGTTATTCATTCCTCATTAAAGTCCAACAACTTCAAACTGCAAATTGTTAAAATGGAAGAATGTAAAGTTTTAAGACTTCGAATTTGTGAAAGTTTGAATTATAAAACTTTTAAATTAAAGAGTGTTTAATTTTGAAATTTTGAAATTATACATTATACACGATTTAAGTTTTTCAAATAAAACTACTGTAATTTTGATACTTTACATTATAAATTTCTTCAATTCGGAAGGTTTAGAATTTAAAACTTGACATTCAATTACAAAATCCACCGAAATCTAAGATTTCAGATTTTTTAATTATAGAATTTTTCAATTCAAATGTTTTCTATAGAAACTTTTTTAAATTAAAGATTTTTAAAGTGTATGTCATTATAACTAAAGAATTTTAAATTGTGAATCTTTAAAATTGATCTATTCAAAAAAAAGTTGGAAATCACATACTTTTCAAGTATAAATCTTCAAAATGGAATAATTTCTGATTCTATGTTATTAAAATTCAAGAATTTTTAATTGTAGTACATCAAAATTTTAAAAATTTAAAGTTTAAATCTTGTAAAACTGAAGATTTATTAATTTGTTTTAATTAACCTTAAAAATTCTGTTAAACTTGACTTTTGATCTTCAGCATTATCGAAATTTATGAATTTTTTATACATATTTAAAATTGAAGAAGTTTCAATTGTAAATTTTCAAAATTGAAGTACTTAAAAAAATAAAACAGCATTATTTTCTATTCTACATTTTCAAAATTAAAGAATCTTTCATTGCAAATATTCAAAATTAAACAATTTAAAATTGGAACTCGTTAAAAACAAAGATTTGCAGTTTTGGATCTTCAAAATAAAACTATTCCAAATTGCATTCATTTAGGTTATAAATCTTGAAAATTTAATAATTTGTAATTCTATATTTGTAAATCTGATGAAATTAAAAATTAAATTTTTTTTAATTCACCACTTAAATTTCTGTAATTTTAATGATTAAAATTCGAAATTTTTGCAATTTTAAAGAATTTTCAATTGGACTTTTGATCTTCAATATTATACAAATTTTCGAATTTTTATTTATACACATTTAAAATTAATTATTTTTCAATTGCAAAACTTCAAAATTATAAAAATTAGATTGTAAATCTTAAAATTGAAGTTTTAAACTTTAACAACTTAAAATTTTTAATAATTTAATTTTGTTGACTTACATTCGGAATTTCTTCAACTTGGAAGCACATATTTTAATTTGACAATTAGTCTACCAAAACAAGAAAATCGTAATATATTCCACGCTTATAAGCGCGCAAATTTTGCTAGTACGTAATTATTTATGACACCGCTCTTCTCTAACCGAAAAACGTAAATATTCCGAGAATAAAAATATTTTTTTGTTCTTTAAAGTTCCGTTTTGAACTTGTTTGAATAAATTTCCATTAATGAGAAAAGTTGACTCAGAAGTGCCGAATTCAGCACCCTTTTTGTCGCGTGTGACAGTGTATTTCTTTATCAGACGCAGCGCGACATGTGCTTTAGAATTACTTGAATAGAAGCAACGAAACCGAGTTTCACTTTGGAATAAAGTAACCTTTACCTAAACACTGTCAACTGGGTCACTTCTGACAAAGTGACTGAAGTTGAAGTTTTACGCGAGTTTCACTGATATTATACTCAGGATTCTGAAGCTCACACGCTGTTGGAATTAAGCCCCACGAAATTGCAAGAGTGCGCTAAAAAAGTACAAAATGTTTCATAGAAAAGCCCATAAAAAGGAATCTTTCAACTTTCTTTTACTTTTTTTATTTCAAACCTTTTTCACTTTAAATCTGCATTTTAAATATCTAATTATATATTCCATATTGTGATTAGATAAATAGAAAAAACATTAAAATGATTTTTATTTTCACGTACATACAACTCTTAACTTTTGAAAATCCTTTCTACAAACTATTTCTAGCAGTTTTTTTCTCATGGAATATAAAACTTTATTTTTGATGGTATATTCTTTCACATTTGAAAGTTTTATATAACTAAGGCTTTTTATTATTTAGTAGCAGGGGTTTAAAGTTAATGAATATTCATTGTCCGTAAAAATGGGTTCTCATTCCGTCTTAATGAAAATTTAGGAGCGAAAATGGCAATAGAGGTGGCGAAATATTGGATTTTTATTGAGATTTTAGGTTCTCGTTTTTATTTTAAATGGTCCAGACTGCCTAAAATATTTTTTTCCTCAATTTAGGATAGTCCACTATGATCAAACAAAAGAGTTTTAAAAATCTATTTAAAATATATGTAGAACGCATTCTCATTTACATTTTCTCATTTTATAGTAGGTATAATAAATTAACTCTCGGAAAAAGATTTGGTTTCATTAAAAAAATTTTGTTTGAATCAATCCCAGAATATGGTTTTTATATGGACAACAAAATATTTGGTTGGCCCAAGTCAATTTTTTGGTTAGTGAACTTAGTTGATTGTACCACAGATTTTGGTTGATCCAAATTAATACTTTCGTTAATTCAAGTAAAACTTTCGCTTAATTCATGCAAATATTTTGTTTCGTTATCTCACTATAAAGGATCTATCACATTTTATATATTGTAAATGGCTTATCATAGAATTGTGCCATCTTGTTTGAATTATTTAGTTGTTTATGTAACTACCAAATATCACAAGACGAGACAATTCCACAAGACATTTTCAATATAAATTGTGGGAAATACTTTGGTATTTGACTCACTAAATCGTTCTGCTGTTTTATAAAAAAGACTTATTACGCAATATTAGGTAATCCAGCAGATTCAAGTAATCTTACGTATTATTGTCATAATCACCTCATTCCAATCGATTTTATTTTTGGACCACTTATTTTAATCAGAATCCCCGAAATGCAAACGCAAACGGATTATATTTTTATGTTTTTTCGCGACGCTACGAACTATCGAACGTTGCCTGTCGACTTGAATTGCAGTATTTAACCAAAATGATTTCTGAAATCAACTCAATACGGTCAATGAGACGATTTGGTTAAATAAAGAAAAAATTTTCCTGGGTGAATCAAATTTTCATAAGCATAAAATCACAAAAAACGCGAATAGACTGAGAACTAATTTAAAAAATCTTAAACTCCAAAATATTTAATTCTACTCTTGATTTCCATCTTCCGTAACTGAAGATAAGTGATAGACTGTGAACTTTAAATATTAAAAAAATAGTGTTAATATTAACAGGCAATTGTTCATTTTAAATTTTATGATTGAGACAGGTACGTGACATGATATTTCACATACTTTTTGACTCATAAGCTCTAAAGAAAGTCGTGTAATGTTTTGAAACTTTATTAATATAATGTTATGAAAATTGTATTTATTCAAAGAAAAAGTGGGAAACGACTGGGACTTAATTGGACAACTTTTTGGCAATCACATTTATCTTCCACGCATTTTTTGCAAAAGACAGGGTAAAGTGTGTGCAATAGGGTGGCTCAAAAAGGCTTTTATTTTTTACAAGATAATGATCTCCCCAATTTCATTCCAAATTCGAAAAAAGAAATTCCCCAATTTTTTGATTTTTCGATTTCAACAGGTGCCGGTTTTGACTTGAAGTTTCCCATGCAAAATGCATAGGGAAAAATCATGTTTTTGAGTTTTGGATTAATTTTTTAGGGTTTGAGAAAATGTGACAGGAAAGTATGGGCGCCTGTAGAGAATTATCAAACGAAGAATTTCATTATCATATATATGGGGTTGAAACCCCTTACACACCCCCACGAGTACCTGAAAACTACCCTTAAAACAAAAAATGTCAATTCTTCATGAAATCGACATTTTGAGCACTATTTTCTTTTTTTTTTTGTTAAAATTATTAATATTGGTCTGATGGAATATTTATTATAATTGGTTACTTAATTTTTGATTATTTAAACAAATGGAATTTGTTAAAAATTTTGATTTCAAACATTTTTTCCCCTTCAAATTATTACTGTTAGTCTAGGGGAATATTTAATAACAATGGTTCATCAATTTTCAATTGTTTAAACAAATGGAATTTGTTTAAAGAATTTTTTTCAATTTTTTTTCCCCCTAAAAATTATTACTATAGGTCTTGTGGAATATTTATTAACATTAAGTCATTTATTATCAATTATTTAAACAAAAGGAAATTGTTGAAATAATTTCGTTTCGATTTTTTAAAAATAAAATTTATTACTGATCGTCTAGTGGAGTATTTATCAGCGATAATTAATAACTAATTAGTAATTAATTTGATAATAATTAATTTATCAGTAATATTTAAGTAATCATTATTATTTGAAAAACAATTTTTAAGTAAAATTAATCAAACATGTTGATAAATATTCCACTGAAGAAATATTAATAATTTTTAATAAAAAAATTATTTACAGAAATTCAATTTGTTTAAACAGTTAAAAATTAATGAATTAATGTTAATAAATATTCCACTAGACCAACAGTAATAATTGTTAAGAAAAAAAAAAAATTTCGAACAAAATTGATTGAACAAATCCAATTTTTTAAAATAATAAGACATTAATTAACCAATGTTAATCAACATTCTACTAGACTATTAGTAATAATTTTTTGGAGGGAAAACGAATTTTTGAGAAAATAAATTATTTAAACAAATTACATTTGTTTAAATAATTGAATATTAATTAATCAATGATAATAAATATATCCACTAGACTAATATTAATAATGTTAAGTAAAAAAATACGAGAATACAGTGTTCAAAAGGTCGATTTCATGAAAAATTGACATTTTTGGTTTTAAGGGTAGTTTTCAGGTACTCGTGGTGGTGTGTTAGGGGTTTCAACCCATATGTCTGATAGATGAAATTCTTCGTTAGATAACTCTCTACAGGCTCCCATACTGTCCAGTCACATTTTTTCAAACCCTAAAAAATTATTCTAAAAACTGGAAAAAGTGATTTTTTCCATGCATTTTACATGGGAAACTTCAAGTCAAAAACGGCACCTGTTAAAATAAAAAAAAATAAAAAATTAGGGAATTTCTTTTTTCGGATTTGGAATAAAATCATAGGGATCGTTGCCCACTAGCATGCAAAAAAATTTTGCCATGCATTTTTGGACCACCCTAGTGTGCAATGTGCAGTCTGTAACTGAAATGTAATATATTGGTTTTTCGGATTCAATAAATATTCCTACATATATTTATTGCCATTTAGGACGTTTTATAATGCGTTTCTGTTAAAATCAACACCAACCATTATTTCATAAAAAATTCCCAGGCATTTCGGGTTCTCGGTGCAGTAGCTAGCAGGGAAAAAAATTAAGCAATCATTGAAAATTGTTCATGGTAACACATACGATACGTGAGAAAATAAGATTTTCCCTTTTCTGATTCTGAAATAAAACATAAAAAATAAATATTACGTAGAAAAAAGTCGTCTTTACGTTAGAAGGAAAAAGTTTCCGACCTTAAATAAGCTTCGCGGGCTGATCTCAATTTATTCAGGTTAAATAAGATTCCCAGATTGTACCTGGTTTCCTGGTCCGCTAGACACCCTGCAATTTTTCAAAATTTCATGACCCTATATTAACTTGTTTTTTAGTTACCATTAAAAGAGTTTTTTGACATACACACATACACACTCACTCACAGTTTATGAAGACCCAATTTTTGGTCTCCTGACATCGAATTATGTCAAGACAGTCACAAATTGAAGTTCGAAAATGCCTCTATGAGAAAGAAAAAAAAATAATAGAAGCCTCACACTTCAACTGAACATACAATTGCTATCTGTCAGTCAAATGCAAAAGCAACCTGTTGGCAGCATTGATACAGAACGAAAAAAGCATTCCTTAGATCTAAAAACCTGAAAAATTATAAATGTTTCGTCGGCAGCCTATAAAAAAGTATTTTTGCCTGGGACAATTGGCCACGTGTAATACTAGGGCTAATACGACTTCCGGAAGAGTTGAAGCAGAATGCTGAATGCCGTTGGCGCTATTCGCCCCGCCCAAAACGGCCTTTACAGCCCGTGACAGCCCGGCCAAACAGATCGATACAGACATAGGTACCAGAAACCCACGAGTCTCTATGGAAAGACAGAGACAGAAATAGATGGCGAAAGTATGAGAGGGTAGCTGGTAGGATAGCAGTTGTTACAGTGGAATGGGTAAGGAATAGTGATAGGGGTGGGTTAAAGTTGAGCGAAGGCAGTCGAGGAATAGAGAGCAAGAGGGAACCAAGGTGAAAAATTAACCGAGGATTTAGCTTGATATATATGCGTATATATATCATATAATTTAAATATATATGTATATTCAGACTTCACAGCCGAAAATACTCTTAAAACAGGGGAAACAGGGTGATTTTCTCGAAAATAGAGGAATAGATTCTTTTTCATAAAAATTTTCATCAAAATAGTTGAGTTTTCAAGCTAAAATCGAATTGAGAAAAAAAAATTTTACATAACAGTTGCATTTTCAATCCAGAAATAGGAATTTTTAACAAGAAACTTAATCTTTAAAAAAATAGTTGAAGCTTCAAGCCAATAGTTGCAATTTTATCAAACCTTAACAATCCAAGCCAAGCCGGTGAATTTTTTACAAAGCAGTTGAAATTCTAACCGGAACATAGAAATTTCCAACAGATAAATTAATTTTTAATCAAATAGTTGAGTTTTCAACCTAACAAGATTGATTTTGTACAAAACATTCGAATATTGAATTCGAAAATTTGAATTTTCAACTAAATATTTCAATTTTGTAACGAAATAGTTGAATCTTCAAACAAAAAGGTGAAATTTTAACCATGAAGATAATTCTTCTACCGAAAAATAAGAATTTTTATAAAAACACATGAATTTTTAACTAAAAGATATGATTTAAAAAAAGACCTGATTTTTCAATAAAATAAATAAATTTTCAACTAAAAGAGATTAAGTCTAAATCAAATATATTAGTAGTAGACTTTCCAACTTAAAAAAATTAACATTCAGTGAATGAGGATTACTTTTCCATCAAAAATAAATTTTTCAATTTCATAAAACGAATATTCTATTCGAAAAGACGATTTTTCAACAAAACAGTTGAATTTTCGATCCAAGAAGCTTTTTAAAAAAATATATATATATTCTGTTAATATTATATCTATATTCTGTTAAACTGATCGTCCTTAGCATCGGCGCTCTTGGAGGTGCCAAGCTTTCACTTGCTAATAGCCTAAAAAGCATCCCTGCGTGTCAACAATATGC
>NC_046660.1:71195101-71200679 GCF_010883055.1 Belonocnema kinseyi | reverse complement strand
GTTGAGTTTCAAGCTTGAAAATCTACATTTTTCAACCAAATAGTTGAATTTTCAAGAAAACAGTTGGGTTTTTAACCAAAAAATATTATTCACTCAAGAAATAGATCAAATGCAAACAGAATGTGGAATTTTCAAGCCCAAAAGACGAATTTGGTACAAAACAATTGAATGTTGGAAAAAGAAGCCTTTTTTTAATAATTGAGTTTTTAAGCTAGAAAATATAAATTTTTAACCAAATAGTTTAATTTTTAAGAAAAGAGTTGAACCAAGAAATATTTTCCAGCCAAAACAGAAAAAAAAGTTTAAACAAAATATTGAATTTTTAAGCCAAAGAGACGAATTTTGTATCAAACAGTTTAATTTTCAAGCCAAAAATGTGTTTTTCCCACGTGGAAAGATTCCCCGGAAAGTACAACAGAAATGTCGAAAAATATTTCATTTATTTGAACGTTCAGAACTTCAGGTAGATCTAACTTTCCGTGTGCAATTGGGAGTCTGTAATCGACTTTGGAAATTCTTAGGGAAAATGATGCTTTCAGTACCGCTACTCCAGGTCGACTCCGGTAGGTCACGAGCGTCGTACCACCAAGGGAACGGGTTCAGAAAAACTGCTTGCAGATTTCACAAAGAAGCTTTAAAGCTTCAATGAGGAATCAGACCAAGCTAAAAAGACCCAGGTGCCTCATTAAAGGAGAGTGGTCAGCCATTTGCAGGCACACGAATGGACCTGAAAATGTTCCCAGCGGGGACCTAGATGAGTTTTAAATGAACCTTGAAGGCAACTAACGAAATTTTTTCATGATCCGCCAGTATACAATAACCTCCAAGTTCACCAGGTGTAAAAAATAGATCTCCCTCGAGGAAGTTGAGTTCTAAATGAGAATTGGACAGAAACAGCCAATTTTGTTCGTGCCCCGTAAGTATACAATAACCTCCAAGCGCACCGGGCCTAAAAAATACATCTTCCTCGAGGAAGTTGAGTTCTGAATGAACATTGGCCGCAACTAACATATTTTTTATAAACCGTCTCTAAACAATAACCTCCAAGTGCACCAGGCAAAAAAAATACATCTTCCTCGAGGAAGTTGAGTTCTGAATGAACATTGGCCGCAAACAACATATTTTTTATAATACATCTTTAAATGATAACCTCCAAGTGCACCAGGCATAAAAAATACATCTTCCTCGAGGAAGTTGAGTTCTGAATGAACATTGTCTGCAAACAACATATTTTTTTATAACCCGTCACTATACAATAACCTTAAAGTGCACCAGGTGTAAAAAATAAATCTTCCTCGAGAAAGATGAGTTCTTACTGAATATTGACCGCAACAAACCCATTTTTTCATAACTTTTCCGTATACAATAACCTCCAAGTGAAAAAGGTGTAAGAAAAATGTATTTCCCTCGAGGAAATTGAGTTCTAAATTAACATTGGCCGCAAACAGTCAATTTTGTTAATGGCAGCTCGTACCAGTATCCATTGGAATGAAACAATAACCGGCCACGAGCACAATGGGTTGGGCGCGGCCAAACTTCATTTAGAACTTAATTTTATTCATAAAAATGTATTTCTTGCCCCTGGAGCTCTTGGAGGGTAATGTATAGTGACGGGTCATAAAAACTTTGTTGGTTGCCTCCAAGGTCCATTCAGAACTCAACTTCCTCGAGAAAGATGTATTTTTTACACCTGGTGCACTTGAAGGTTATTGTATAACGACATGTCATGAAAAAATTCGTTGCTTGCGGAAAATTTTCATTCAGAAATTAACTTCCTCGAGGGATATGTATTTTTACACCTGGAGCACTTGGAGGTTATTTTATAGTGACGAATCATGAAATAAAAGTGGTTGGTTGCCTCCAAGGTTCATTTAGAACTTAACTTCATCGAGAAAGAAATCTTTTTTACACCTGGTGCACTTGGAGGTTATTTTATAACAACGGGTCATGAAAAAATAGCTGTTTGCGGTTAATGTTCATTTAGAACCGGAGTCGACCTGGGGTGGCGGTACTGATAGCACAATTTCTACTAGGAAATTCCAAAGTCCATTACAGACTACGAATTGCATACGGAATGTAAGTAGAATTTCTATGGAAGGTGAATGGAATTTCCAACTGGGATTTCCGTACAATTTCGAACTGAAATTTCCATGGAGTACTTTCCAGGGAATCTTTCCACATGGGTTGAATAAAATAGTTTATTTTAAATGAGAGAGACGAATCTTCACCAACACAAATTAAACTTTTAATAACTAGTTCAATTTTCAACCAGGCAGTTGCCGCTGGGAAGGCTTACCGCAGTTTTGCCATCTTTGGAACTACTTGCAAAATTTTCTTGGGAGAGAGATGCCGCTGAGGAGACTTTCCGCTGTCTTACCATCTTTAGAATTAATTAACAAATTTTCTTGGGTGAGAAATGCCGCTTGAAAGACTTGCCGCAGTTTTCCCATCTTTGGAAGTACTTCAAAAATTTTCTTGGGCGAGAGACGCCGCCAGGAAGACTTGCTGTCGTTTTATCATCTTTGGAAGTGCTTAAAAATTGTCTTGGGGAGAGATGCCGCTGGGGAGACTTGCCGCTGATAAGAGATGCTGCGGATGTGACAATTAATCCTGGGAGGCTTGCCGCATTTTTTCCACTTTGATGTGGACTGAAAATTATTCTCGAATGACAGGTGCCTCTTGGGAGTCTTGCCTCGGGTGAGAGATGCGGTAGATGTGACAATCAGTCCTGAGAGACTTGCCTAACTTTTTCCACTTTGATGTGGACTTAAACATTTTTCCACGGATGAGAGATGCGACTAGGGAGACTTTTTAGTGATAAGAAATGCCGCAGATGTGACAATCAATCCTGGGAAGCTTGCCACAGTTTCAATATTTTAATATGGACTCGAAAGTTTTTTCCGGATGAGAGGTGCCACCGGGAAGACAGTTAGTCTAGGAAGATCTTCCTAAGTCTAGCCATTTTTAATTGGACATTAAAAATTGTTTGCAAGGGTGAGATGACATGCCGCAGTTGTGATATGCCGCAGATGAGGCATTCCGCAGATATGACAAGCCGCATTTGTGAAATGCCGCAGATGTGGAATGCCGCAGAAGTGACATGTCACATATGAGACATGCCTAGGCGTGTCTTGCCGCAGAGAAACTTGCCGAATGTGACATCATACGAACCCTTTTTATGTTTTGTTTTCGACAAGCATAGTGGAATAGTTTTATGTTGATGGAATGACGAATTTTGATCTACTAGTCTAAATCAAAATGTTTATACCCTTTTGGTGTACATTTTTTTGCGGCTAAGAACTATAATCATTTTAGTTTAGCCTAGTGGGTCGAAAACGTTCATTTTAACCAAAAAAAAAACTATAAAATTTGAATCTTTGACCAAGAAAGCTGAATTCTCAATAAAAAACGTAACTGTTGAAATTTAATTCTACATTGTTAACCAAAAAATATGAACTTTCTACCAAAAGATGAATTTTCAAACCAAAAAGATAAGTTTTCTACTAAGAAATATTTTTAAGTCCTTAGCGAAAAAAATTCAAACCTTATTCTTTAATTTTCATACCGGAAGGACGAGTTTTCTACAAAACACTTACATTTTTTAGAAAAAAAGTCAATTTTCAACAAAAAAGTTCATTTTTAACAAAATAGTTGAATTTTCAACAAACTAAGAAATTCAATTTACATTGAAGCGTGAAATCGAGAAAAAGGGAAGTTCCTTAAAAAAAAAAAAGAATAAGTAGGAATTCTTTTTAAAAAGCGAAAAGAGGGGAATAAGGGAAAGAGTTTGAAGACTTTATTTTATACATATACTATATAGGACAAGATTGGAATAGAATCTATGTATGAGTCAGCTCTAGACAAAGCAGCAAATAGGTACACAGGTGAATGAACAAGTAGGTACCTCGAAGAAGGGTCCTTAAAAATTCGCCCGGCGTGCCAGAATACAACCCATTTACACTCAACAGCATCCTTTCTTCTGTGACTATTGTTCATGAAACTACAGGACAGGCAATTTTAAGTGCAAATGGAAATTGTTGACAGTCCTCTTTTTAAAGAAAATATAAAACAAGGTTCGGATATTACTTGACTTGCAGTACAAATGCTAATTTTTTTCAATATTCATTTTTTTATATTTATCCTTATAATAATGATACAATTTATGTGTAATCTTCGAGACGCATTGATTGTCCTAATTAGAAATAAGACTCCGGGCTAAACTGATAATGGAATTTCAATATTTCCTACTTTATCTTAGGGGGCGTTCACTTACTGCGGTACAAATTTTTCCTTTGTTTATATCTTTGAATCCTCTTTCACTTCACAGAAATGTTATTCACATATCTTTTTTAAAAAAAGCGTAATATAGTTTATGAACAATTTCTTATTTATACTTGTATATCAATTCAGAAATAAACTTTCGAAAAACAGAGTTTTGTGTTACGGTGTTGGCCAGATCTTTATAATAAATCATAATTACCATTAGTTTTTCTCTCGTTCTATTATAAATAGAATAAAACAATCTTATATTTGAATTTATAAATTTTTAACTTATTCTCAGGGCTTCCACAGCCTAATTTACTTGAAAAAACGGTAAAAGTGACCTATTTAAACTTAAAAAGTGACAAATGTGTATTATTAATGTCACTCGCATTCTTTAGAAGTTAACAGAATTAAAAAGAATTCGAGTTATAAAACTTCATAATAAGTTAAGGACAAAGCAATTCAAACGTATTGTAAAATTTTTTTAATTAAAAAAATCCATTACTTTCAGTAAAATACAGCTACAACAAATTCAGAGAGCCCATCAAAAAGTCAGTCGATATAGTATTCTTCCAAAATGAACAACTTTTTAACTTAAGGTAGTATTATATTCAGAATTCAAATAAAAAGTCTCTTCATGTGAACAACGGAACCTTTTTTTAACTTTCTTGGTCGTTATTGATTGATCAAAAATAGTCATCGAATGTTCGTCAATATGTCAATCCATGGGTCTTAGAGATGGGAACAGTAACATCAAATACAATAATACTCTTATATTCCAAATTTAAAAAAAAATACTTTTAAGAACAAAGTAAGTGGTTTTGATAAGAATTTAAAAACAATACTGGTAGGTTATGGTAGGTCGTAAAAAATTCTTCAATTGTACAATGGATGCGTCTCGAAGACGCGAACAAATACACTAAATATCGTAATGCTATATTTCGCATATCAAAAAAGTTTTTCTCATATCAGCAAGATAAGCAATATATTTTTCACATGTATAAATCGCTATTGCTAGGTGATAAAAGGTATAGAAAGTATAGGGGCCATCCATATATAGCGTGGACAATTTTTGACACCACTCCCCCCCCCCTCGTGCACAACCGTGGAAGATTGAAGCCCCCCCCCCGTAACTTTGTTCATGTGGACATATTTGATGAAAATGTAGATATTACTAGTCTTTAAAAACAAGGAGTCCAAAAGGAGCGATGAATTGGCTGAAAAAATCGGATTAGTTTAGGAACGTGAGCTTAAACATGATTTGAATTTCAAATAAAAAGTCGCGCCAAAAAATTATATTTAAAATAAAAATAAA
>NC_046660.1:71185418-71195091 GCF_010883055.1 Belonocnema kinseyi | reverse complement strand
GTATGCACGTGGTATATGGATGGCCCCATAACAATAGGTCATTCGACGCGTCTCGAAGAAGCGAACAAGCATGTCAGATATACAAATGTAGTATTCCTATAATAGGCATAAAGTTCTTCTCATATAAACACAATACACAAATTTGTTTGCAACTTCATAAATCGGTACTAGTGGGTCATAAAAGGTTCCCAATAGGTTAGTGGACGCATCTCGAAAATGCGGACAAAAAATACTGCGAGTATATATCGTATACATCTCAAACAAGTTTATCTAATATAAACTGAGTAAACAAATTTTTTGAAACTTGATAAATCAGTACTGGTGTGTCATGAAAAGTTCAACAGTGGGTCGAGCGACGCCTCTCGAAGAGGCGAACGAATAAATGGTATTGCACATAAACACAATTGTATTGCTATATTTTGTATCTCAAAATTTGTATAGCAAGCCCTGAATCCTATCGGACCTGGGTATCACTCAGAGCTACAAGGTGTCCAGACTTCAGGATCGTGGTTCCTGGGGTCAAATTATATCGAAATATGTCAAAGGACATATTCTAAAATTTAGGTAATTGCAAACCTCCCTTAATGAGAAAGCGATTGAAATAAATTTAAAGCAATTTAGGGAAATAAGAATTGAATTAAATTAATAAAAATTCAAGGTGAATTAAAAAAATATCAAGTGAATTAAAAAATAACACAAAAATATGTGAGGGATTTCAAAAGGATTCAAGGTGAATTTAAAAGACTTCAAGATGAATTAAACAAAACCTTAAAAAATCCATTGAATTTAGTAGAGTTGAGAGGACTTAGAATAATTCAACTGAATTCGAAAATTAATTCAACTGAATTCCAAATTAATTCAAGTGAATTGCAAACAAATATTTGGAAATCTCTTCAAATCTTTGGTTCCTATGAAATCCCTCAATTAGTATAAATAAATTCTGTGAAATCCATTAAAATATTATAATATCCCGTGAAATACTATAAAATTTTATAACATTAAAATCCTTGGAAATCTTAAAAAGTCCTTTGAAACCTCTTAGAACATCTTAAAACTTTTTAGGTTCTATACAAGTGTTCTATATCTTCTAAAAAACTAAGTAATTCTTTACAAGCACATAATGATTTTTTCAGCTGTTTTTAAATTATTAAAATCCTTGGAAATATCTTGAAATATGTTTAATTCTTTGAAAACGCCTTAGAGTTTTCTTGAATATCTTGAAATATTTCAGATCTCTTGATCTTCCTTTAAATTATCGGCATGAATTTAAAATTCCTTGCCATCTTTTAAAAATTATCTAAAATGCTATTTCAAATACTTTAAAATATTTTGTAACCTCTTAACATTTAGAAAATCTCTTAAAAATTCCTTGAAATTGTTTAAAATACCCTGAAATCCTTTTGAAAAATTGGAAATCCTTCTAAATGAATGGAAGTATTTGATAATTCCTTGGAATCTTTTAAAATATCTGAAGAGCTTTTGAAATACATTAAAATCCTCGGGAATCTTACGAAGACCCTTAGCATCTTTTACATCTTAAATCTGTATAGGCCCTGTAAAATTGATCTACATATTCCGAAAATTTGAGAAATTCGGCAGAACCATATCGTTTGAAATCCCTTGAATTTATTGAAATCAATTAAGGATTCCTTGAAATCACATAAAAATCCTTAAATATATCAAATTTGTTTAAACCTTTCGAATGCTCTTGAAAATTTTTTAAATATTGAGAACTCCTGGGCACTTTTTAAAATACATAAGGTCTTTAAAATCCTTCGAATTCATTTCAAATAAATTAAATTTATTAATATTTAGATTATTATTATAATATTAACAATTAATATTTCTAATGCTTAAAAATCGTTAAGAATCCCTTCAAAATTTGTTTGTAATCACTTATAATCATTCAAATCCTTGGAAATTCCTTGAAAATGCTCTAATCTGTTTCAAATGCCTTGGAATCTGTTAAAATACCCTAGAATATTTCCAATTCTTTAAAGCCTTTTAGAATCCCTTGGCAGTTTTTAAAGTTCTTTAAAATTCCTTCAACGTTTGAAAAATACCTTTCAAAATCTGTTGAAAAAGTTTGTAGATCTTGAACATTTCTTGTGAGTCTTAAAAATACCAAGAAATCTTTTTAGAAAATATAAAGTCCCTTAAAATTATTAAGATTTCGTGTAATCTTTTTAAATGCCCTCAAAAATTTCAAGAAAATACCCAAGTGGTAATTTATTGAAAGAAAGGTGCAATTGCAGAATAGAGGCGTCGCCTGTTTTTTGGCTGCAAAAACAGTATTTTTCTGCAAAAAACTATTAGAATATTTAATTGAATGATAAATTAAGCGATTTGACAAGACAGAAGTTAAAAATTATTGTCACTTTTCTTACTGCGTTACCTTAAATTTCGGTATGTCACGATATCTGAACAATGATATTTAACTCACCGTTTAGGTGCTTTTAAATATCCAAACGGCCAAAAACACCCCTTTGACAGTTCAAAAATATAATTTTGTCAATATCCTACCCATTACCAACTTCTGGTTAAATATGATCATCACGATATATCGTGAGAGACCCATATTTGAGACATCATAGTAACAAAAGTAACAATAATTTTACATTGTTACCTAATCAAATCCATTTATTTATCATTCAATTAAAGATTCTTACAGTTTGTTGCCAACCAACATTTTTTTCCAGTCAAAATAGAGGTGATAGGTGACGTCCCTATTCTGCAGTCTAACCGAAAGAAAAATGAGTAAAGTGATTCTTCTTGACAGTTACTTAACGTGCTTCTTACAGAAATTCCCTGAATTTTGAAATTAAAAAAAAAATTCTGTCTTTCGCTTACAAACAAACTTCCAGGGTTTTCCTGACCTGCGGCCACACTGGAAAGGTGGTTACATTTTGAGACAATTCTGATCGTCTTAACACTTTATTGAGAGATAGGAAAGTTGAAGCTTGGAAAAAGAAGATGCTCTATTTTTGAGACAAGGGGTGAAGCAAAAAATCAAAGTATTTGAGAAGTGGGTAAGTAGAATGCGGTATGGATTAGTCGCGCCCTTCGTATCTGGCATAAAGACAAACGACGCTCCGACACGCTAAGTATGTACTATGTTGTGCTGCCACGTCATCATTTCACGTCATGAAAGTATGCTAATGCACGAAAGTGACTTTGTATTTTCGTAAGCTTTAACCCCGCTATTCATTAGAGCCATAAGCAGCATTCACACCCCTAAATTCTCTCAAAGCAGAGGAAATAGGGTAATTTTTCAAAAAAATAGGGGGATAAAAGAGGAATAAATTCTTTATAATGAAACTAATGTGAATACTATATTCAACTCAATATAAACTTTTTAAATTCCTAAGATTTCAAGTCCAAATAGATTGCACTTTAAACAATTTTCAGATTAACAAATTAATTTCTTAATAAAAGCAAACGTATTTTTAAGAAAATAATTGAATTCTAGACGAAATAATTATATTTTGTGCGGAAAAGATTAATTTTGCACCAAAAGACGAATTTTCAATAAAATATATGAACTCTGAACTAGAGAGGTGAATTTTCAACTTAAATTATGAATCGTCAACCAAAAACCATTATTTTTAAGAAAAGAACTTTCAAAGAAGTATTTAAATTTTTAACAAAAAAAGAAGAAAATTGTCTACACGTACCGAAAAAACCACGCTTTTTACCGAAATTTCTGTACACGTAGCCCCTTCACCAAATCTATTATTACAGAAAAAATTTGGCTATTTGTCCTATTTTGTCCACTTTCTCCTTTTTCTGTTTTTCTTTCAATTTACTGAGGACTTAATTATTATTAGAACCTAATAAGAAAATACAACTGTATTTGCTAAAATAGTCATTCTTTTTGGTTCAAATATCAAATATTTGGTGAAAAAATCATCCATTAAATTAAAAATTTATCTATTTTGTTCAAGATTTAATATTTTCATTTCAAATGTTAGGAATTTGAAGCCATTTCATTTACAGAAAAAATAGGAGTAAATTTCTGTTGCGCGTAATTTTCAAGTAAATTCATGTTGGATTTTTTCGTATCGAAACTAAAACAAGATTCAATGGAGTTGACATAGTAACCATTTCGAATGTGAAAGGTAAATCTTAGCACGATAAGTTAATTTTTGTTGCAGATTAAGATAAATCTAAAATCACTGTAAAGATTATATTTGGGAACATTCATTTATGATGTCACACCCCGAGAGGCAGGGGGGAGGGGTCTTGTCAAGCGTGATAAATCGTGACATATGGGAAAGCGAGACATTCTGCGCGTGATGTCACGGAGGGTTTTCTTGTTTTTAAATGACAATCTGAAAAGTATTAAGTCCATCTACTCGTATATCCTAGCTGTTTGATATCTTCTTTGAGAAGAATAAAAAAGTGTTAATGATCAGGTTTAAATTTTGGATTATGCTCATGTAACGTTTGATTCCCATGTTTGAGAAGATTCCGAAAAGTATTTTATAATTTTTTTTTAAATGTGAAAGAGAGGGTCAAAAGAACGTGAACTAATATTATAGAGGGGGTCACTTTAATTCGTGACTGAGCGTGGCAAAGGGTACGGGGGGGGGAAGCTTGAAATAAAGCATGACTTCATATGTGAACGCTCCCTTTGGTATTTTCTGTGATTAAATTTAATATATTATACTCACATTAATTTTATTTACTGGACTTTATTCCCCTATCTTCATGAAAAATCTGCATATTTTTGGTGGATTAGCCCCTTATGGTTCCCGATCATTCTATTATAATAGTCTTTAGATTTTGTAAGTCAAAATTTTCAGTACGTCACATCTTCCACCCCCCCCCCCCCCCCCCCCCCCCCCCCCCCCCGCGTCATTCCATAAAATCGTCTTTCTTGCTTTTTCATGACCGCTTATTGAATGGGAATACCCAGATTCATCAAACAATCTAGAGCAAGAATTCCTAATTTTCAATGACTGAAATTAAAAAATTACCCAATTAGCTTCTCTAAACTATATAATTTAAACTAATTAAGATTTGCCTTCCTCTCTATAATCTAGTGAATCTATTACAATTAAACCACAGATTAACATTTTTTTAACTCATCATGTATATTTTAAATCCTAAGATCCTTACAATTTCCTCATCTCACAAACTCTCTTTATTAAATCGTCTATTAATTCAAGCACTCTCTTAAAATGCAGATACGTTTACCAATAAAGAGTCTCTTTCTGAAAATCTACTAAAAGAATGCGAAGCGAAAATAAGAGAAAAAAAGGAAAAGATTTCTTTATGCGGACATTGAATACGGATTTTTCAGATCAAGTAGCTACACTGAATTTTCATTGGAGCACAAGCAAAGCTGCCTCAACTTTAGTTAGATAACTCCCATAGCCAATAAATTCATCGTCCGCCAAGGCCGAAGACACATATTGAGCTGAATGATGGAGTCGAGAAATCTTTCAGATCATATTTATTCCAGTTTATAGACCGCAACCTTCCCTCGTCGCTTCATGAATTACAAATCTTTCGTTTTAGCGCGCCACAACCGTGGAAATGAATTCGCATGACGGGATATCCACATAGCCACAGGTACTTAAATCATCCCTCCCCCTGTTAATCCAGCTTAAAAATCCTAGGTGCTGATAGATAACCCTCCGCGAAAGACTCCCTCGTTAAAGTCGAGCTTTTCCAAAGGCTTTTTTTTCCATTCAGAGCCGCTTGCTATCGAAAATCGATTTTCAAAGTCGGCTGGACAGAATTGATTTGTTTTTCCTTTTCTTCGTGTTCATTATTTTTAGCAATACTTTTCAGAAAAGTAGAAAATATTCGTCAGACGCATTAGCCGTTCAAATTGGCATATTCTACAAAAGCAAAAAGAAATATAGAGTGAGTCAAATTCAAACAGTAGGCATGCATGTACGTTATTCTTTAGAGGATAAAAGTGTTTATGTGCTTATGAGGATTTACTTTTAAGAAACATTTTGTAGATAATTATACAATAATTATGCAAGAATTTTTTTTAACTACATTTTGTGAACAAATACTGCGATTTTCGAATTTCTCATGTATGCATGTTCAAATTGGAGTATGGATTTGAAAATAGAATTTTAGATTATATTTTGCTCAAAAAGTGTAATTTTATCAGATTTTTCATACTACTTAACTAGATTTAAAAGGTATTTTAAATAAAGAGAAAAATAAATTTTAAACATTTTTAATCGGTTTGATTGAAATTATGTAGTATCAAAATTGATCAATGTTGTCAGGTATCTATACGGAGAAAAATTTCTGGAGAGTAATTCATGGAACAGCGCCTTGATTTTATTTCGCTTTGACGTGAGAAATAAGATCTCGGAACCCTTGCTTTTAAAGCATATGTCTCGAAGTTTCAGGCATAAGGCCACGCCCCTTTGCTCTCAGGTATCGAATTCTATGCTTTTAGATCACACACTCCAAGGCTTTAAATCCCATAAAAATTGTAGCTCTAAAATCACGCGCTTCCGTGAATTGATCCCTTGATATTTTTCTCCGTGTATACCATAATAAAACTTTTTGAATATTTTGAATATGAAAACATCAAATAATTACCGTTTTCCATAAGAATAAAATTTCTCTGCATACCATAATAAAACTTTTTGAATATTTTGAATATGAAAACATCAAATAATTACCGTTTTCCATAAGAATAAAATTTCTCTGCCTCAAATTCTAAGTTGTATGAATCTGGGGTCTTTAAAATTTGAATTCCTGTTTTCGGGAAAAATTGATAATTCCGGTTGGAATAAAAGAAGTATTTTTTAAGTACTTGAAAACTATTCAGTGATAAAAAAGAACTAAGAAAAAATCGCCAATAACCACGAACATAAATCGAAAATACAGCAAATTTAAGAAAAATGATTTTGATATTAAATCATTTATATTTATAACTTTGGGTCAAAGTTTTTCTGGTCATGCGTGGGCTTTTCTACCATAGAAATAGACTTGAAAAAAATGCAATTAAATACCAAATCAAAATTTTAAAAGTTTGTTGTAATTCCAATTTTGATTCCTTGGTTTTGTCTTTTTTTTATTCAAAATATGAATTTTCGTTTTTTCAAAAAAATTCAAAAAATTTTTTTGACAATCTTTTGGGATCTTCAAAGAGCAACGTTTTTCTCCTCTTAAGTTTTTTCCATGGCGTGTGTTGTTTTTTGTTTTAATTTTTATTATTTTTATCGTAAAAATCATGAAGAAAAAATATCCGTACTGCGAATTGTTATCCAAAATGGTTAGCTAACGAAAGTAACCTTCCCTTTAGGACAGTAAAAGAGTATACTAAAGGTTAATCCAATCTGTCAATTCTTTCGAAAGATATCATGTTAACAGACTGAAAACCTATAAACACAACCGAGACAAACAGGCACACAGACAGACACATTCCCGAAAACCTGTGCTTCTAGTTCAGAAGGTCTCAAAACGTGCACATTTGACAAAAACTGGGGGGGGGGTGTTAAATTTTACACAAATATTATACCTTCTCTGATGTGAATGTAAAAAACCAACACATGCTTAGAAGAAGGTTTAACCCACAAGATATAAAGATAATTTCCATTTCTGGGTCTTGACAAATTTTTTTTACTATGCATTTTTAGGACTGCAAAGTTTTCTAGTACACGAAAAAATTCTTCTCTTTTTACACATGTTTGAAGTTTTTCCCCCGAAAACTGGGGTGAATTAAATAGTAATTATCTCTGAAAAATGATTTATTAAATTCCACGAAAAATTAGAAAGGCTTCTTTTACTTCCAGGAATGTAAAAATAAATTAAAAATCGAGAAAATTTAAACACTCTGCAAACAAGAAATTTAAAAAAATGATGACTAGTAACCAAGCTGTGTATATGTATCGAATTCAAATTAAGTAAACTTTTTTTTGTAGACCAACCCAAGCAAACATTCTCAGGATAAATTATTGTAAAAAATCAATTAACATCTTCTTATTGTAAATTTTTGTTAGCTTTAAAAAAAATGAAATAAAACTATTTTTATTTTGAAAAATGTAAATTCTGTATTCTAAAATAGGATTACTCCGATGATCGGTGCAAAGAAAATAAATAAATGATTTTTATTCATACATGTAAGAGCAAAACTTTTATGGTTCATATAGGGCGATGAGGATGTCACGAGATCCATATTCTTTATAACGCGGATAAGGAAATACGAAGGATATCTTATCTATCGAGCGAAAGCGCAAGGGGAAGCTGAGATATCGAAACCGAAATGTTTTCTCAGGGTATCTAGAATTTTATGTACTATGGATTTCAAGAGCACAACGTCGCTTCTAAAAGAAAGAAAGCGTGTTAGCCAATGAAAAGCCCTCAGTCCGAAAGAAAATGACCCATAAAAAAGAGTATTTCGAAATATCTTTATACAATGCCCTAAACCAATATCCGATGTAATCAAATTTGAGATAAACAATTCCTTCAAAATCTTTAATTCCAAGCTCACGGAAAATATGTCTGGTATAAAATTCTAAATTGAAGTGACTGTCGAATCTACTACGTAGTAAATTTTCTCAAATGAAAAATTACAGCATGAACTATGCATTAAGAAGATTAATTGCGAAGAACTCACCTCCTTCTCGCTTTATTCATGGACTCGGAATGAAAATAAGAACTTCAGTGACACTTACCTGAAACAGAAAAGAAAACATCGTCCATTATAATTAAATTAACAGCCAAAGAGTTTGCAATCACCTTGAGAGAACTATATTAATTACGTGAGGATGATTGTTGAAATTTGAACCCCCTATTGTAAGGATTCGTAAGACTTGTAGGACCCCCCTTTACCGCTTACGTAAAATGTTATATTTTTTACTTAATATATCAACAATATCAATTATTTTCACTGTCAACGAGATTTAAATCGATTTCAAAAGATTTGAAAGATTTCCTGTAATCTGAAAGTTTTTAAACAGATTCCAAGGGATTTTAAGGTAATTTAAAAGGCTGCGAAGTATTTTAAAGAATTACAAAATTTTAACGAACTTTATCTAGATATCCACAGATTCTTCAGGACTTGGTGATACCTAAAGGAATATCTAAAGATTTAAGAGATTTTCGCGAAATTTAAAGAGGTTTCCAAAGCTTTTTACGGGTATCGTGAGATCCCAGATAATTTCAAAGGGCTTAACAGAATTCCAATCATTTTAAAAGATTTTAAGTGTTTGAGGGAATGACCTAGTAGAAATTCATAGAGAATCTGAATCATTTGGAGATATTTTACAAGATTTTAAGGGACTTCCGGGAATGTATGGGGGATTTTAATGGATTAAGAACGACTAAAAAGTTATTTTAAGAGATTTAAGGCGATTTAAAAAGGTTTCGAAATACAGTCGAATCTCTCATTAGGACGCCTCTCAATAGTGAACTTTCTCCTCAAATTTTGTTAGAAGAAATACATATTACTACAAACATATTGTTTGACAATTAGATTCATCATTGTAATCCCGAAGATATTTTTTTATTCGAAAAACTTAAAAGACATATGCATATTTTTTCTTTTCTGATAACACAGGCCGACAAAATTTGACAAAGGTCCGGAACCAGAGACCAGACCTAGTATACCCGAAGGTTTTGCTGCGCTGAATCCGAATCCGACCTCAGAAAAATTCCATCACCCTCAGTTTTCGAGATATTGTAACCTAAA
>NC_046660.1:71183769-71185318 GCF_010883055.1 Belonocnema kinseyi | reverse complement strand
TGGAATTTTTCTGAGGTCAGATTCGGATTCAGCGCAGCAAAAACCTTCGGGTATAGTAGGTCTGGTCTCTGGTTCTGAGAATTGTTGGCCTGTGTAATCAGACAATCGTAGAAAATAAACGATTCAGACAGGCAATTGTTAGAAGACAAATATACATACAATAATAATTCGTTTATAAATGACATAAAAATGAGTGTGGTATATATTTCACATCAAACATCGAAACAACGCTTTTTAAAACACAGAGCAAGTCACCCCCAGAAGGTACTTCCAAATCCTATTTAATCAACATGAAGCTATTTAGGATTTTCGAAAAATTGAACTCATACTTCAGGATTTGATCGCATGGTGACCTCCACTGCGCTCCAAATGTGACCCAAAAATAAAAAAACTACTTTTTTACGTATCATTGTTAATTTTCAATAGTTTTCGGAATTTTTCAAAAATAAATAATTAAAAATGGACAATTTGAATATCCACCATGACTTGTGAAACGATTTTTAATTGTTTTTTTCCGAAAAATGTAAAAAAAATCGTATTTTTTCAATGAAATCTACAATTTAGTCATTTTTTGGAGTAGCACTTTTTTCAAAAATATGTGATTATTTGAACAATTAACCCTAGACGGATCCTATACATTTTTTTGCCCTCACCGGCTCCTGTGGGTGCCAAATGTTCCCCATTTGGATTTCATATGCAAAATTTTTTCCTTCCATCGGAATCAGATGTTAATATACACCATTTTCTTCGTTTTTTAATGACGAAGAGATTGGTGTACAAAAAATCCCATTTAAATGAAATTAAAATGTTCAAACAAATACAAATCGCAAAAAATCGTGTTTTTGACATTTTTTTTAAAAAGGCATGTCATTTCCTTTCGAATTAACTAATTTGGAAATTTCAAACGGCATTTTCAAGGGAACAAATTTTACTTTAAGGTGATGTGGGTTATAATTAAGTTCCTTCCGAAAAGTATATATATTTGAATATTTGAAGTTGGAAAATTAAAAAAAAAAGAAGAGAAATATCAGAATTGCGGGCAGAATGCTTATTATTATAAATAATTTAAATGTCCAACAGGTCAATCTCTTTGTTTTCTGATGAGCAATAAGATGGTGTCGTTTAAAAAATGATAAAAAATTAAGAAAAAGTTTTTTAAAATGAAAAAGCGGTTCGTAAGTTTGAAAGACAGGAAGAATTCGTCGGAATTAAAAAAAGAAGCCTTTTCTACATAACTATTTTTATTTTCAAACTAATTCTCGAAATAAAATAAAATTAAAAAAAAATAAAATTAAACTGAGTATTGCATTAAATAAGTTTAATCTACTTCTGTGCAAAGGTTGCACGAGACCGCCCTATGTTCATCATACACAGGTCGATTGCAACTTCTCTCTCTTTCCTGCGACACTGCAGTCACAGCATCGGCACTTTTTAGTTTGTATATTCTCGAGAACTTTTATGAAAAAAAACAATTATTCATTTATTATTTATGAATTGATTTATTATTGGAATTTATGAGCACTGTATGAATCAAATTAAAGAAAACAAC
>NC_046660.1:71134062-71183669 GCF_010883055.1 Belonocnema kinseyi | reverse complement strand
ATTTTCACATATAATTTTCACTTAAATTGCAGAAAATCAATTCGAAACATTAAAATACCATAATATACTGGAAATCTACGTCAAACGCATTCATTTACATGAAAATATAAAATTGACTTAACGTGACAAAACTCGAACGTATCGGATCCTCTGGGGGACAAATGTGCCCCAAGCGCTCAGCATTTCTATACTGAATTTGGTTAAATAATTTTTTTCCACAAATATTTTTAAAATCGTATTTTATGAAATACACACAATACTGAATGATTTTAAGGAGTAGTACATTCTGCTAAAAGCTTTATGTCGTTGTTTCTACAATTAATTAATTATTTATTTAAAAAAATTAAAAATGGATATTATATTATTTCTATACACTATGTAATCAGAAAAATAAGTATATTTATTCTATTTTATATCATTTTTTTACGTTATCAGAAAAAACTGCTTGAGCAAATAAAAATTGTTTAAGCGAATGGAAATTTGTTAAACATTAGAAGAAACGTACTGAAATTATGTAATTATTAAACGAAAAGTGGCAATTATTTTTATGAAAAAAAAACGACAGAAATTGCTGAGAATTAACAATAATACTTAAAAATGTTTTTTTTTTTGTTTCTTGAGTCATATTTGGGTCGCTATAGAAAGGAGGGGGTTTCAAAATAAAATTTATTAGTATGGTTTTATTTCGTAGACACTCCTCTTCAATCCCTAAAAAAACTTGGCACTTTTCTATCAAACCCCGAAGTATGAGTTCAATTTTTCGAAAATCCGAAATTTCCCCATGTTAATTAAATGGAAATGGAAACTTGGGGGGGGGGTGACTTGCCCTCTAGAGTGAAAAAAAATTTTCAATGCATTTTTCGATCACCCTGATGTATATTGCTTTCACTGTGTCACAAATATTTATGCAGCGAAGAGCGCCTTATTGAGAGGCAGAGTATGCAAAAATTTGGAGGTGTGAAGGACGTTGGTGGGGAGTCTGTACTTCAAAGGATTTTAACGGATTTTAGGAGATTTATAGTTTTCGATCATTTTACGGAATTTCAAAAGATCATGATTTGCTGTAGCTTGTCGTCGCCAAGTACAAAAAAGCTACCAAGAATCCTTACCCGGAATAATTGAATTTTTAATTGAATAATAAGGTACTTAATGTCAAATATTTAGTAAATTGGGAGTCTACATTAAATTAATTGAGCGTACCTATATTATTATTCTCATATACAAAAGAACATGAAACGCTACAATGTATGGTACAACATAGTCGCACGAAATTAAACAATGTCTAATGTGGCTATTTAAATTTTATTTTGAATTTTATCTAGAGCACTTTACAAAAAAGTTTCTGTATGTATGTTATCATGAATATTTATTCCCAAACTTGACAAATTTTTTACATTTTATATATTTTTAGTGGGATTGAAGAGAATTCAAAATATTGTAAAGTAAGATTTTAAAGGATATTAAAATATTGTAAGATTCAAAAAAATTCGGAATGCTTTCAACAGATTTTAAATATTTAAATGAATTCCTAAGGGATTTCAACGATTTCAAAAATATTTCACGGAATATCAAGGATTTTAAACAAGTTTTAGATATTTTAAAGTATTTTCAAAGATTTTAAAGAATGATAAGTGAATTTTATGTGATTCTAAAGATTTTAAGTGATTTCAAGAATATTCAGAGTTTTTAAAGGCGTTTAAGGAATTTCCAGGGAGCTTAATCGTTTATGTACGATAATGTACGATATTCATGGGGTTCAAAGGATTTGAAAGAATTTTCTAAGGATTTAACAAATTTTAAGGCTTTTATAAATTCTTTTAAAGAATGAACGGTTTGACTCCATATTTATTGGACGTATGGAATAGGAAACATTAGATAATAAAAAATAAGTAAAACAAATCACGGTATAATGTTTATAATAAAAAAGAGATTTTTACTGCTAAAATTGATGTTTATTAACATATTTAAAAAAATAATTCGTAAGATTTTTCGAATCACCTCTCCCACTGTAAAAATCATAATTAATGGACACTCTCTTCATAAAGATAAATTATTTACTTCCTCTGGTAAATTAAAATTTAAAACACATTTAAGATAAATAAAAGAAAATGAAATGCGCTCGTAATTTTTTTCTTTTTAGGTCGTCCTTTTCGATATAGAAATATTTCTCTGTAAATGTCATACCGGATTCAAGAACTCGGAAACGGATGCATCACTTACGTAAGATGAACATCTTTTCCAAGAGTAATACATAAAATGTCGCGTACTAGGGTAGAAAAATTCAAGACCTAAAAACTTTGACCAGGCGAATTTTCCTGGTTTGCTAATTTCATGCGGAAAAATAATGAAACAAAAAAGTATCTTCGAATTATGTCTTGTGTTTAAATTTTAAGAAAAGGGAATAGTTTAGAAGAACAAACTCTGAAAAAAATCCTAATTAAAACAGATAATGTAATGAAAAGGCAATTAACACGGCTCTGATTAAAATAAAATCAACAGATGCGATTAATGACTAATGCATGATTTTTTCAGTTTTAAGAGATTACTATTTTTCTATCTTACGAAATATAACATGCAAATTTCAAAAAAACTGGCACACATGTTCTCGTTGTTCTTTCAGTTCGCTCCAGAGTAGATATTTTTAGAATGTAACAAAGCATGTGATAAAAAAACTCAGACATTTTTAAACTTATTTAATGGTAGCCTTTTGTTAGTTTTTATTATACTATAAAAGAAAATTTGACAGTATGTTTCAGTTAAAAAACTGCTGTTTAGGACTGCTGGTATTTTCGGCTTAATTCTTTGTTTATTTTACTTGCTGAATGCGCACAGTGTGCAATTTTAACACCACAGTGGTGAGATTATAATACATTATTCCGTGGATTACCCGCAGGCCTTTAGAATCAAAAGCCAATTTTAATAAAACGTTTCTGGAAGCGTTTTACAGTAATGAGAACTCGCTTCATTATGACTAAGAAACGAAAAAAAATAGACAAAAATATGTTACTGACACATATTTTCAGTTGCAGGTTTAGCATAATTAAAAGGCAAAATAGAAATGTGTATATCGGAAAAGTTCAATTATACTATTAGCTCAACAAAATTGTAATGTTCTCTTAAATATTACAAGTGATTTTCAACCAAATAGTTCAAGTTTTAATAAAATAATTTAAAAGATTTAATTTAGCGTTTAATTTTTAACCGAGAAAGGTTTTTCAGTTAAAAAAGAAACAAATTTCAATTTTATTATTTAATTTTCAAGCCAAGAATACGACTTTTCTACAAAACAGTTAAATTTTCAACCTGAAAATATTAACCTTTAATAATAAATTGATTTTAAACTAAATAGTGAAATTTTCATCCAGAAAAGATTAATTCTGAACGATTGATATAATCGCTCATATCTCAACCAACGCGATTTTAGTTATTTATCAATAACAAATTGAATAGTTGATATTTCAACAAGAAAACCATTTTTAACAAAATAGTTGACTTTTAACCAAAAACGATTAACAGATTTTCAAAACTAAAAAGACGAATTCTCAAAGAAATAGTTGAAATTCCAACCAAAAAGATGAATCTTCAACACAATTTCTTCAATGAATTTTTAATCAAAGAATTATATTTTTAACTAAAAACTATGATTTTTTATTTAAGTATATAATGTTAAAATTTTCTGTTCAAAATTTTTATTTTCAACCAAAATAACAACGAATTTTGAAGTTTCAATTTGAAAAATTCATTTAAAAAAATAATAAATTTCAGCCAAAATTTGAGTATTTTAACAAAAAACGGAATTTTAAACAAAGCAGTTAAATTTTCAACGAAAAATAGTTGAATTTTCTTATGGGTTTCTATTAATTCAATGTGAATTTAAGAGGAACGACCAGAAAAAGGTGAAATTACTTGAAAACAGGGAAGAAAGGGGAAACCTCATTAATTTTTCTGTAATGTTTTCCAAAAATCCTGTGAAATTTGAGGAATTTTCTATATTATAATGGAGCAACGCAGAATCCATCTTACAAGAAAACTGCCTTAGTAGGAAAGTTTCTTCGATCAATAATCTGAAAAAGTTTCCTCTTCCATATATCATTTTTTCACTGTCGATAGAAATTCCATTCACTCCGTATAAAAATAAATCATTCCTATAATAGTTTTTTGTAATAAATCTCCAATAATTAATCCATAATTACAATTGTAAATCATTAAGACATTAAAATTGTATTATATTTTCCATATGAAGCAATTCTAAACTATTTTTTATGATTCTCGTAGGGTGCTAAAGTATACATTTCATGCATAACCTTAAAAAATTAACACAAGAACTTAGTTCAGCAAAAGTGAAAAAAATTTACATTTTTAGTTTTGATTTTAAAAACATGATTTCCAGGGTTGCAAAAGGATGTCCATCCAAACATTTTAGTACAAAAATCTCCATGTTTTTAATTTGTTCAAGCAAATGGCCTTTTTCGGCTAATTTGACTGTACTATACTAGCCAGAGGAAAATAAGAGCGTGAGTGATAATGACAAAAAAATTTTCGCGCGCAATACATCATGCACTAGGCTCAATGATCTCATTCTCATTTAATTAGTAACATATACGAAATCAATAGTTAACGGGGCCGGTAAATGCGAGATTCTTGTTCGCCAAGCTTCAACTGTTCTGTCCTATGGCGTACAAGTGACACACTCTTCTACATGAATGGCAAAACTAGCGCTCTTCGATATGCGTGCGTGACAGCACAGATATTCCGAATACACTAGACATACGCATATTAACGTCATTTTTCAAATAAATTATAGGCCTGTTTAATCTTAAATCAGATAAGCAAATTCAATCAACCTAACAAGTTTGCATAGAGAGCTGTGACACGCAGAAAAAAGATCCGTCAAATTTACCGAACGCTCTGTAAATTTTCTCAATTATTTTTCTGCGTGTTTAAAAAAAATGGTCGTGGTTTTTCTGGAAATAAGAGATTTAGGTTTTTTTCGAGAAAATGCAAGGCATGCGAAAAGTAGAAAATAAAAGTTGTTTATTTTACAGAGTTCTGCCAAAAAATGCTGCAATTTTTAATATTTCGCACTATTTTTTTAAAAATTAGCAAAAATGTAATTTTGTTGTGCAAAATAGTTTTCTTGTTTTCTAACTCCTTAATTTGGTTTAAATCCATCTTATAAATGTCAAGATGAGAAAACATTTGTGACATTCTAACGATTTTGCGAGTTGAAAAAAACTATTTTTGCAAAATATTGAAATTTTTGAAAATACTAAAAAACAGTCTAAAATATCGGAAAAATATAGGAGGTATTTTTGTACTATTCTTCTTCTTAGACTTTTTCCCCATGTCTTGCATATTTCAAAAAAGCAAAACCTCTTATGATATCTTGCATCTTTCGCGAATGAAATTAAAAGAAGACATTCTTTTAAAGAAAAAAATGATTGCGGTCAAAAAAAAAGATTCGGCCTGAGTAAAACTTACAGAATGTCTTTTTACATAAGCAGGAATTTTCAAAGAAGATTAGATAAAATAAGAAAGTTGGATTTTCTATTAAGTTGGACTTTCTTCTCCCGAAAAAATGGTAAACACATGGAAAGTGGATTTTAAGAAAAAACCAATTTTTTTATTTCATCTAATTTTTTTTAATTTGTGCTTATATAAGGAAGAGATTCTGCGAGCTTTATGCAGACCAAATCATATATTTTACCACGAGAATTAAAAAAAAAATTAGTTTTATCAATCTTCTCGCGATCGATACAAGGTATCATAGAACAGTAGGGATATTTTTTCCAAAACTTTTAGTAAAAGCAAACTTTTCTCTTAATATATTATCGAATCTGCCATTGTTTATGAGAAAAATGTGAATATTCAATGTTTCTAACAAAAAAATCTCTTGACTAGGAAAATAGTTGGGCCTGCCTGAAATTTACAAGATTTTTTCTTCTTTCAAGTACCTATTTAACGAAATAAAATTTTTTAAAAAGAAAAAATGTAGTTTTTAAGAATATCTACTTTTAATATTTTTAGAAAAACTGCCTCCATTTTCTTAATTTCCCGTGGTTTTTGAAAGACAAACATTAAAATCAGCAGAGTCAAGAAAGAAAACTTAAATATCTTTATTAGGTCAAAAGTTATAAAAATTTATAGCAAAAACTTGCATTATTTAGAAAACAAATACTTATAACTCGCGAAAATGTTAAGTTCTCGTTTTAATCTTCATTTACAAAAAATTAGAAATATTTTTATCCGTTAAAAACTTAGTATTTCTCCTTTCTTCTTAATTAACGTGTCATTACTAAACCAAATTCAAAAAATAATGTAATGTACCTTAAAAGAAAATTGTAACAAATTTTGAATTTTAGAAACAGGATGAATATATTAAAATTTATTGAAAGATTAAAATCTCATGAATCATTAGTAAAATTATATTTAAGATAAGATTCATTTTCGTCACAAGTATACTTACACCCACATGTCAACTCATTTTAATGTATGCATAATTGAATGTTTCTCATTTCTCGTGATTTACCTTAGCGCGTTTTTCACATTTTTCATTTGGAGCAGAATTAATTCACTTTTTTGTTTTATTTCAGCCCAAGGACCTTATCGCAATAATTTTTCTTTTAGAAATGACACGAGCGCGTACTTCGCTTTTTCACGGTTCTCCCTTAATTTTTCATCGTGACCATCATTGGGGCTCAACCTACAGCTTCCCTTGCAAGATATCATCGATCTTTTTTAAAAGGAGTCTGTAGCATTTCCGATACCGGTGGAACGTTGCGTTCAAATATGAGAAAATTGCAGAAAAACAGCAGTTTTCCATGAATTTATTACTAATTTGAACAATATAACCTACTTTTTCAGGGAGGCCGTTTTGACCGAGGAAAAAAATTCCTGGACATTTTTCAGAGTCATTGAAATTAATTTGAAAACTCGAACGAATTTTTAACATTAACAAATTTTTAACTTCGAACTTTTCTAAATCGGAAAGTTTATTAAAGCTATACATTTCAGACAGTTAAATATATATATACATACATATACTTTTAAATAAAAATCTAGTATTAAAAATTTTATATTCACATAATCTTACATAAAATATATTATTAAAAAAACTGCATTTAAAAATCATTTTAAAAATTAGCAAGTTGAAATGAAACTTGTTTTAAATTGCAGTATATTATGTGATCGGATAGATTTTCATTCTAAAAATTTGTAAAAATCCCTATTTAAAAATAAATTCACAGTGATTTTCGGGAGGTTTCCGATCTAAAAAAATGTCTGGCCATTATCCAGTTTCCGGATCATGCAACCACCCTGTTTTTACTTTTTTTATATGAAATGGAAGCAGAGCTGAGTGAAAATACGAGGAATAGACAGGTCAAGGTGCATTATAATGTAAAAACCAAAGAAAAAGCTTTTTTAAATTCAAAATCATATTTTCATTTTATACAGTCGAACATTATTTTATAATATTACTTTGATTCCCTATTCAATATATAATTCAAAGCTAAAAAATATGAATGCGAAAAAGAAAATTTTTTTCGTAATTAAAGAATGTAAACCCAGAAAACACAAAATGTACTTTTTACAGCGATTTCAGAGTATTAAAATTTACTCACCACATTGGAAATAGTTACTTTTTCAAGTCTATTGAATCTTGTTTTGTTTCGATACGAAAAAAAAATTGCTCAGATTTGATCACGAAAGAATAATAAGGAGACCTAACTCCGTTTCCACACTTGACAATAGAAACATTACCGTAAGTGGTATGCACATTACGGGAAGATCTTAAATTTTCCTGCGCAGGTGCGCAGTTGTCCTCTTTCTATACATAGAAAAGTGTGCGACTGAGAAAGTTTGTCAAATTGACGTAAGTTAGAAAGGTTCTGTTCGTTTGTTTCGATGCAGGTGTCAAGTGCCGGGTTGTGGTGCAAGTTACACGCCGAAGAAGGCGAATATACTTCGCTTTTTTAAAGTCCTCGTTGTACGTACAAGAAACGCCTAATATATTTTATTGTTTTACATAACTGTAATTTAATTTTAATAGAAATGATTTAGAGATTTAACCTTTACTTACTACCTGAGTGCCTGCGGAGAATTTCTCAGAGCTTTTCAGAGCTTCTCAGAGCCTTGAAAATCTTTAGCATATACTCTGAGATTTATATCGGTAGGGCGCTTCATTATAATATCACATTATTTGCAATTATCCGTGCTGATTAAATTGTATACATGCTTGTAAATGCGTAATTTACCAATTTCTGAACTGAGGCACCTCATAATAACTTTTAATGAAATTATAATATTTTTCATGTTTACGTTTCGAAAAGACTTTGAACTTTTCAATGAAAATATATTAGTTCCATTATTTCTTTATCATATTACAAATTTAAAAGGTACTTACCTATACTTTTCCTTCTCAAAATCTGTTCACACATTTTTCAAACAAGTACCGAAAATACTGTTTATATATTTATTTCGTGTATCTTTCTTATGATGATCAACAAAAGAACATAACCTCTCCAACTTACGTCAAGTTGACAAACTTTCTCACTCTCACACTTTTCCATGTACAAAAAGAGGACAACTGCGCACCTGCGCACGAAAATTTAAGATCTTCATGTAATGTGCCTATCACTTGCGGTAATGGTTCTATTGCCAGTTTCAAATGGCTTCCCACTGGCAGTTGGATCTCCTTATTATTCCTTCGTGGATTGGATTTCTCTGGCACCCTTTTTAAGGCCTAAAACGAAATAACGACTTCGTAAGCCAGCTATTTTGGATGAAAACTCAAAAAGTGAGCGCATTTTCAAAATATTTGAGACAATGTTTTTCAAGATTAAAAAATTCTATTTACGACTATTCATAGTACTCGGAAACTCGAACAATTTATCCTTATGACTTTTTTCGATTAAAAAAAATGATCAGAGTTATGGCATTTAAAAAATTAAAAATAAAATGAACACTTTAAGCTAAACAACGCAAGTTATAAAAAAAAAGTCAAGAGAAGAAAAACTTTTATTCTTGAAAGCCCTACAAGATTATCATGACAACATTTTGAATTTTTTCGTAAAGTTCAAAATACAAATTTTAATCGTACAAAAAATAATGAAAAATAAAAAATTCCATTTTTAGGTAAAACAAATTTGTCATTACTCACTTTTGAATAGGACGCGTAGTTTTTGTTTTTATTCGTAAAATACAACACTATAAATAAGAAAATTGAAGTTTTGGTCAAACGACACAAGCTATGAAAACATTAAATAGACAAACGTTGTTCTTCCAAAAAAAAGCGAAAACTCATTCAAATTGGTCATGAATAATTTTTGATAGGACAGACTGTTTTTGTTTTAATCGTGAAAAATAAAATTAAAAATAAAATTTCTAAGTTTTAGAAACACGACACAAGAAACGAACTAAATTTAAAGATACAAGTTCTTTAACCAAAAAATATCTACAGGTTTGTTATAAACTCTAGCTATAAATATATATATTAAAAGTAAAAAAAATAAAACTTTTGGAAAAAGGACACAAGGTACAATAACATTTTATTTAAAAACATTTTTCGCCTAAATTATATCTACAATGAATATAAAAAAATTAAATTTATGGAAAAACGACACAAGTTACAATAAAGTGTTCAATAATAATTTGTATTTGAATAAAATGCGCATTTTTTTAATGGTAAAAATAAGCCAATGAAAATACTTTTGTTCCAATACTAATGCATATTATGAATGGTAATAATATAAATTTATTTTAATGATATACATTTTTCAGGATGGCTATGAATTCAATTTAATACAAAATAAGAAACAAATATTAAAGTCATCATTAAAAATAAAAAGTTTACCTTATTTTGCAATATCTGAATAAGCAGCCCCAGACCGAGGTACAAAAATAAATATAATATACATTTGATAATAGAGTTGAACATAATGTGGATAAGTTCGATGTAATCAAGTGCGAAGCATAAGATACGTGATGAGAATGTGTTCATTAAAGCCGACGGAGCATTAACAAAAGAGAAATCACAATCAGCAAATAACATTTGTCGATGCTTTGACCTTTCATTTTAAAGGCTTGCGCACAAATGTGAAGTAAATACAAAGTTCGAACGCGTAGCGCGAGATAAATACATTATCGAGCGCGAAGCTTAAAATCTATACATTATCGAGCGCGATACGCGAGAACCACCAATCGCGCGCCCTAGGCACGCACGAACTTGCGAGCGAAACGAGCCGCGCGCCCAGCGAGCGATGATAATGTGTCCACCCAGGAGGCAGATTTTTTTATTTTGAGTTTCACATTTTAATCCTATTGGTTGAAAATCTAATATAACATCGAGTTCAATGTTTCTTCCAGAGAGATTTAATAAGGCCACTGCACAACGTTACCGAGATCGAATGTAATCACGCCGCTTTATCTTAATTGACTATCCATTACCCACCTTTCCGAATTTATACAACAGCAGAATCGATCGGAATTTTATGCTACTGATCGATAATTCAATCTATTGATCGGTTAGTGAAAACTCCATGACAGGCACCTGCTCAATTGTCAGTCATCAATATTCACGATCCTGAAGCAATCAGATGCATTTACTTTGGTATTTGATTCAAGCGCGAATCTGAAAGCACAGCATTATTCGCGATTTGCCAAAATATATTTTCAATCAATTTTGGACGCAATTCAAAATTTAAATTGGCTGCTACTATCGTGTAGCATTATATCGAGCGAACGAGGCTAATTTGAAATTAAGAATTACAAATTATTCAATTTTAAAGATTTATATGTTAAATCTATGTAATTTGGAACATTTTTTATGAATGGTTACAAAATGACAGAACACCATAAACAGTGGCCAGATATAACAAGGAATATTCTGGATATTATTTTGATAATACCAGTATACGAAAGAATAAACTTACGGGTGTCATATTATTATGTGTTCGGACTCGTAAAGACGAAATTCGTACACAAAAATTCCCCAGTATGCTTCAAGTTTCCCCTAGCTAGGATAAATCTAGGGAAATTGAAGGTCTTTCTCATGTTATACAGACATATATGGCAAAAAACATCGAAAATGCTATATCATTCGCAGTTTTGCGCTCTCAATCCAAAGACTACCAGAGTTTTCGGGCTCGTACCATTTGCTCCCTAAATGTAAAAAGTAGGGCACACAGGCCCACAAAAAAGTTGTCTGCACGAGACAAGGGACTACTCTTTAATTTTTTCATGTAGACCGGTCACTTTGGGCGTGAATATCTCAGAGAAGAAGAATGGTAAAAAAAACCGTACAGTGAATGCCAATATATCTTTCATTTTTGCGACCATTGCATGCTTAGCTGTTATTGTGCAAAAATCTGGTGAGGACTGTCATCCCTTATTTGCCGAAAAGCACCGAACTAGCTTGGAGTAGATAGATCAACTTTGAGAAGCTCCTTTATTGTTAAATTTGACTAGAAAATTTCGATGTTTTTTTTATTTATTCTTCAAAGCCTTAAGAACTTATATCTTTTTTAAAAAATTAATCATATTCGTAAACGTGAATATAAAGTGGTTTTCAAGAAAAGAAATGATCTTCACCCGTGTGGAAAAATGTCCGGGCAGTCTGGTTACAGGTCTGGCCCAGGTCTGGATTTATCTAGACTGTCTAGTCTGAAAAAAACTGATCTGGCTCAGGTCTGACGCCAGTCGGGATCAGGTTTGACTTTATCTAGACCATCTAGTCAGGAAGGTCTGTTCTGGACCAGATTTGGCACTGGTCAGATAGCCAAGAACAAAAAGAATCACAAGTTCCATCAGCAAATTTTTTTGACATACTTCACAAATATTACAGGATGTCTAAAATGATGGAAAATTAGAAATTCAAAGGATAAAAACAAGCCTTTTTTCTATCACCTTGATAGTCTGGCCTGGTCCAGGTTTGGCACTGATCAGCGAGCCGATAGAAAAAAATTTAAGTTCCATCACCAACATTTTTTTGACATTCTTTGAAAACGTTACAGGGTATCTAAAATTATGGAAAATAAGAAATTCAAACTATGAAAACACGACTTTCTTTCTTATCATCTTGAGAGTCCGGTCTGGCGCAGGCCTGGCGCTGATCAGCGAGCCAAGAAAAAAAATCTTAAGTTCCATCACCAAATTTTTTTTGTATGTATTTTGAAAAAGTTACAGGATGTCTAAAATGATGGAAAATTAGAAATTTAGAGGATAAAAACCAGCCTTTTTTCTATCACCTTGACAGTCTAGCCTGGTCCGGGTTTGGCACTGATCAGCGAGCCAATAGAAAAAAATCTTAAGTTCCATCACCAAATTTTTTTGACATTCTTTGAAAACGTTACAGGGTGTCTAAAATTTTTTAAAATAAGAAATTCAAACTATGAAAACACGACTTTCTTTCTTTTCATCTTGAGAGTCTGGTCTGGTGCAGGCCTGGCGCTGATCAGCGAGCCAAGAAAAAATCTTAAGTTCCATCAGCAAATTTTTTTGTATGTATTTTTAGAAAGTTACAGGTTGTCTAAAATAATGGAAAATTAGAAATTTAGAGGATAAAAACAAGCCTTTTTTCTATCACCTTGACAGTCTGGCCTGGTCCAGGTTTGGCACTGATCAGCGAGCCAATAGAAAAAAAATCTTAAGTTCCATCACCAAATTTTTTTTGGCATTCTTTAAAACGTTACAGGGTGTCTAAAATTATGGTAAATAAGAAATTCAAACTATGAAAACACGACTTTCTTTCTTTTCATCTTGAGTGTCTGGTCTGGTGCAGGGCTGGCGCTGATCAGCGAGTCAAGAAAAAATCTTAAGTTCCATCAGCAAATTTTTTTTGTATGTATTATGAAAAAGTTACAGGCTGTCTAAAATAATGGAAAATAAGGAATTCAAACTATGAAAACACGACTTTCTTTCTTATAATCTTGACAGTCTGATCTGGTGCAGACATGGCGCTGATCAGCGAGCCAAGAAAAAAATCTAAGTTCGATACAGTAAATTTTTTCTTACATTTCAAAAACTTACAGAGCCTATAACGAAATTTTTTAACTTAAAAATTTTATAGTGAAACTCTTGTAGTGCAGTCATTAAAACAATCAAGTTTTCCCAAGTAATTTCAATTCATTGCTTTGCCCATCGACGTGCAGACATCTTGCCTGTTGACGTCACAACTTGAAGTATTCTGACAGTGCTTAGCTCCGACCTCTCGGAAACAGCGCTAGTTTTTGTCGATCAAGTGTCACAAACTGTCAACATTTTTTATTATTCTCCTAATAATATATTAATCCAACCAAAAGTTAGCTGTAAAAGCGAAGGCATAAAATGTACCAAATTTTCATTAAATTCTTAAATAAATAGTAAGGACAAACCTACTTTTTATCTATTATAAAAAAATAAGTATTAGAAACGATAATTTAATTTATTGATTTTATTGATGGCAGTATATTTTTGACGCAAAATTGGAATTTTTACTGATTATATCAAACATTTATATTATATATCTTTCTAGGAAATCATGTTTTGCTTTTTGAGCGTATACTCAAAGCGTGTCCTCTAAACTTGGACGATATGATTCTCAACGATAAAACCTTAATCAATCAGCCATTAACTAGTGGCTGACGAGCCAATAACTCGCGGCTGCCCAGCCCATGTCTAGCGGCTGACCAGTCCCGGTCTAGCGGCTGACCAGACGGTCTGGCCTGAGACTAGCCAGAAAAAACGTTACACTTTTGGCCAGGCCCAGGTCAGATCATCTGGTCAGCGCCAGGCCTGGAAACCTGCCAGTCTGGTATGGGCCAGGCCAGCGCCAGAACATTTTTCCACACGGGCACCTACGACAACCAACAAAATGTTTAAAAATATATTAATTTTCTGTTGATACAACTATATAAAAACGTTCGATTAATAATGACGCAGCAGAGATGTTTGCTTCATTGAAGTGTATAGCGGCACATTCAAAGAAACGGGCAGGTTTCTGGATACTTATTTATCTTAAGTTCATTGTTTTTATACAATCTATTTATATGGTGTTAATACTTTTCCTTTTTTAAACATTAACAACTTTAGCTCGTTGTAGTAGGTGCAGTAGTATTAAAGATAATTTGGTTCCTTGTAAAGTACTTCATAGTCAGATTTATAAAAATATGATATGACGCCCAAAGTGACCGGACTACATACAAAAATTAGAGAGTAGGCAATATTCTTGTATTTTGAGCTGCTTAATTCGAATCTGACCTCAACATTTCTCGTACAAGTCACAGTTTTCCCCTAGATGCACGAAATAGGGGATAATCTAGGGATATTATGGACGTTATTTTGATAACACCAGTATACCCGAAAATAGACAGATGGGTGTTATATTCTTAAGTGTAGCGAATTGTAGAGACTTAATTTTTACACAGAAATTCTCTAGTGTGCCTTCTGTTTCCACTAGCTTGGGTAATTCTAGGTATATGGAAGGTCTTTCTCAGATTATATAGATTTATACGAGAAAAATATAATATCCTTTACAGTTTTGCATGTGAAATCAGTCACTAGTCTCGTGTAGAAAACTATTTTTTGTGGGCCCGTGTAACTAAAAATCCCTATGCTTTTTCCTACATTTTGCATCTAAAGAGAAAATGGCACAAACCCGAAAAGTTTGATATTCAAATTTAGATTCAGCACGCAAATCTACAAATGATATAGCATTTTCGTTATTTTTTCTATATAATTCTATACAATATGAGAAGGACCTTCAATTACCCTAGGATTACCCAAGCTAGGGGAAACAGGAGAGACACTACAGAATTTTTGTGTACAAATTGGGTCTGTACAAGTTGCTATACTTAAAAATATAACATCCATGTGTATATTTTGGCGTATACTGGTATTATCAATATAACGACCACAATATCCATAGATTTTCCCCCATTTCGTGCATCTAGGGGAGAACTATAACATGTACAAGAAATTCTGAGGCCAAATTCCGATTCAGCGGCTCAAAATACATAAAGGTAGTCTTGTCATAATATTTTCATAATTCATACATAAAGGTCACTTGTCTCGTGCAGACAACTTTTTTTTGTGGACATGAGTGACCAGAATATCCCTAGGTTTTCCGCTATTTTCTGCATCTAGGAGAGAACTGAGACGTGTACGAGAAATCTGAGTACAGATTCAGATTCAGCAGTTCAAAATCCGCAAGGGCAGCCTAGTCAGTTGTATCGTGTAGACAACTTTTTTGTGGGCCTCTGTTATTAAGGCAAAGTGAAAAACAATTATATAAATAGCTTATAAAAAGTTTTAAAAATGTTGAATACATTTGTGCAAAGATATTTATTATTATTATTATTATGTGTTTTTATTAAACTTTTACTCGGGTAAACCCGGTGATACATCATAGCCACGGACTATTATTATTATTATTGAAAAACATTTCAGTGTTGAAATGTTGTCACAGGCTTATACTGCCCAGCATGTCGAAGGCATTTTTGGTTAGAGATGGATTTTTATTTGATCATTTTTGCACGGGGCTGTCCCGGTATATATCATCAGTCACGGACGCATTTTTATAATGCAATCAAGTGATCTGATGAGAGCAGTCTGCCCAGACATATTGTACAAAGCCTGGTTTTACCCCATCATTGACGGACTGGGTTGCAGTCAAATACACGATGGAGGGGACCTACAACTTAAGGTGGGTTCCGAACCACCAGAACCTCGGTAAAGATATATTGAAAAACTTCCAGAGGTACCGACTCAGGGATCGAACCCCGGACCTCTGAGGTGAAGTCCGAGTGTCTAACCAACTGAGCCACTTATAAAAAAAAAAACGTTGTCACAGGCTTATACTGTCCAACATGTCGAAGGCATTTTTGTTTAGAGTTGAATTTTTATTTGATCATTTTGCACGGGGCTGTACCGGTATATATCATCAGTCACGGACATATTGGACAAAGCCTGGTTTTTACCCCATCATTGACGGACTGAGTTGCAGTCAAGTACACGATGGGGGGACCTACAGCTTAAGGTGGGTTCCGAACCACCAGAACCTCCGTAAAGGTATATTGAAAAATTTCTAGAGGTACCGGCTCAGGGATCAAACCCCGGACCTCTGAGGTAAAGTCCGAGTGTCTAACCAACTGAGCCACCGAGGCTCTGAAAGGGAAACATTTCTGTGTTGAAATATTGTCACAGGCTTATACTGCCCAATATGTCGAAGGCATTTTTGGTTAGAGTTGGATTTTTTATTTGATCATATTGCACGGGGCTCTCCCGGTATATATCATCAGTCACGGACGCATTTTTATAATGCAATCAAGTGATCTGACGAGAGCAGTCTGCCCAGACATTTTGGACAAAGCCTGGTTTTTACCCCATCATTGACGGACTGGGTTGCAGTCAAGTACACGATCGGGGGACCTACAGCTTTTAATGTGGGTTCCGAACCACCAGAACCTCGGTAAAGGTACATTGAAAAATTTCCAGAGGTACCGGCTCAGGGATCGAACCCCGGACCTCTGAGGTGAAGTCCAAGTATCTAAACAACTGAGCCACCGAGGCTTATTATTATTATTATTATTATTATTATTATTATTATGTTCCCACATAATTCACGAAGGCAATGATTAACCACCCATGTACCAATCAAATACGCTACGAAATAGTTTGTTCTTCATCCTTCAATATTTATTAATAGTTTTATTCGTTACAATTATTTTTTTATATAAGCATCTTTTTATATAAGCCAATCATTGTTCAAATTTCCCTAAGAGGAATTAAGAACGTTGGAAGATGATGGGAACGATCGACATACACTTGGCCCAACTGACTCTGAAACGGCTGGTATTCTTGACAGCCGTGTCGATCTGTGATTGGCGGCCTGCCAAATATCTAGACTTTGCGGCCGGGAACCACCCTTTCGCGCTTCTATCGATAAAACCAAAGAGCCATAGAGACTCCGAAATCGCGTGCTTCATTAACAGCTGGGGGATAACGACTAAAAAAGTTGCTCTAAATCAAACCTCTCTTTAGTAATATCCATAAAGACTGTAGGAGAATTCGTGTCAAGTTAAGCCCTTTTTGGAAGACAATAAAGGCACGAAAGAAGCACATTTGCATAAGACACGAAGAAACCTATTAGCATTTATTTTCACTCAAATCATTTATTCGAGTTCTAAAAACTTTCCGAATGAATTTTGTGCGAAGAAATATCAAAATACTAGGAATTTAGGGCCAAGTGCCAGCAAAACGTCATTTTCAACATGCCTTGACTTTTTCCTGATTTTCCCCTGGCTACTTTTTCAGTTTGTTGGACCATTAATATTTAAAAACCAAAATTATAATCTTGTAATATTTTTAATGCATAATATCTTATAAATGGAATAAAACAATTATTGATTCAAATTTATACATTTTTAATTTATTCTTCTTAGTGACTAATTTCTAAACCAAAAAATGACTAAAAGTGACTAATGTGCACTGATAATGTAACTAATGTACATATAAGAAATCAAAAGATTTCAATTGATTTCAGTAAGATTAGAGTGAATTTAGAGAAATTTAAGAGAAATGAGCAGAATTTTATGAATCTCATAAAAATTTTAATTTGAAATAAAAAAATCAAGTAAATTGAAAACAATTCGAGGGAATGAAAAAAAACTATTGAATTTATTAAATAAGTTCAAATAACTCAGAGTGAATTCCAAATAATTTTAAATTGACTGAAAAAAATTGTGAAAATCTCTTTAAATTCATTAAAAATTGTTTAATCTCTTGGAAATGCCTTAGAATATTTTAAAATATCCTAAAATCTTGCAAATTCTTTGAAATCTTTCGAAATCCTTTAAAACTTTTTAAAGCTGCTGAACATTCCATAGAATTTTTTTAAATTCCTTAAAATGTTTTGAATCCTTTTGAATCTTTTTAAATTATCAATAAATAATACAAATTTCTTGGAATACACTTAAATACTTAAAATCTTTAGAAATACCTTGAAACTTTTTAGGGCTTCTGTAAATTATTTGGAATTCTTAAAAATACCCTCAAATCTTTTAAATCTTTTGAAATCTCTTGAAATTGATAATATTTGTTAAAAATTTTAGAAATCTTCGAAAATGCCTTAAACGATATATCAAAAGAATTCAAGAAAATACAGGAATAGACATAGGCCTGAATGTAATAGTAGATAAGCCACGGGTAATTCTTTTGAAAAGTGAATCATGAATATAGTGACTGTATCTTAAAAAAATGATTTGAGAAAAAAAGTAACTAAAAATGACGGACTTTTTCTTATTTATAATACTTCAATGAATTATAAAAGAAATTCTACTTGTATTACTATATCTGGATAACAAGGGTTAATTATAAAAAAATTCCTTTAATATCCCATAAAATCAAGCTAGATATTCAGCAGAGTATAAAGAGAATTGTGCAAATTTGCACGATGGCCGCCTTTATTGAAAAATAAACAGAACGAGGACTGTGAAAACTGAACTGAATATTTCTTGAATAAAAATACGTTTTTCCTCACAAAAAACAGATCGAATAAGTCAATGTCACTTGATAGCATGTAAAACAATACAATTTTCAATGAATATAATTTAAGATTCTTTGAAGTTGCTAGGATTCGAATTTTATGGATAAGAATTTTGAATACTTTGAAATATTTTAATTCTGAATGCAATTTGAAAATTTACTGTAAAATTTCAGAACAATACATTTTTTCATATTGAAATGATGAGTTAAAGCGATAACAATAAGACATCAATTGTGAGATAATCTCGGGTACTGATAATCGACGCTACACTTTTTGGTCCATGAACGTGAACTTCGGTATAACTGATAAAGAGTAAGATGTCATGATAAGCGAATATAGTAGAGCTAATAATTTTATATAAGAAATTAGGACGTAAATTATTCGATTGTATTAAGTTAAATTAAGTAACGGTAAAATATTTTATTAATTTACAAAAATATACATTGTATATATCTTATTTCTTAGGTGTTGGGCAAAAAAGCTAATAAGCCTTACCAAAAATGCCTTCTCTACTCACTGTAACAATACCATCTCACTGCGACAATCTGTTTCGACTTGTTATAGAATCCTCAATAAAAATCTGATTTTTCATGTGTCTGTTTTAAATTAAATGTTCTCTAAATCGAATATATTAAATTTGGGTCGTATTTATGTTGAAAAACATTAATAATTTTATTATTATTTATATTGCACAATTCTTAATATTTTCTTCCAATTTTATCCATTCAGAGCAAATAGTGTTATATCTGGCTATAAACGCCCTCTACCACTCAAACAAATTTTTTAGAAAAAAATTGAATTATCAACCTGAAAATGTAAATCCTCAACAAAAAGTTGCATTCACAACTAAAAAATTGAACTTTTAATAAAAAGATATGAGTTTTTAACAAAATAGTTGAACTTTAAACTAAATATTTGAATTTCCTAATCCTAATTATGAACTTTTTAGAAGAGAGTTGAATTTTTAACAATAAAGTTATTTTGAACCATGAAAAATGAATTTTCAACAAAAAAGAATTTTTTTGCCAACAAAATTAATTTTTAATCCTAAAGGACAAATTTCTTTATCGAAAAATTCTATTTTTCACAAAAACAGTTGTATTTTCAAACCAAAAAGACAAATTTTTTAGAAGCAAGTTGAATTATTAAACTGGAAAGTTAAAGTTTCAACAAATAAGGTGATTTTTAAGAAATGGTTTATTTTTCAGATTCTTTTCTAATTTTTCGATTAAAAAGGGAATCAACCTAATGTACTGCGGCTGACACTAAAACTATCCATTATTTTATGAACCTTGAGGTTTTTTTTTGCTCAAAATTAAACAAAATTTTTACTATTTTCTCGGCTTCACGAACTAGTGGTCATCCTGTTTTAAAAAGGAAAAAAAAACTCTAAAACGTAAACAGTAAAAAACAAAGTTTCATTTTGAACAAATAAATTGAAACAAAATCGAACCATAATTGGTTCTTATTGAGGAATACGAGTATTGAAAGCAATTCAATTTTTTTTCAGTTCGAACATTGTTGAAGAGAGTAAACATAACTGAAATTTAAAATGAATTTGTAATGAAATTACCTAAAACAAAATTAAAAACCTGCTTTTTGTGTACAGGGAAATATTGTAAAATAATTCTAACTGGAAACGACAAATGCAAATCGTCTCATACTTGAGCAAATCTACTCTCACCAAAACAAATGCTCATAAAGGAAATTCGACCTGAAATATGCGCACATCAAACACAGATACCCTGTAAACATGGAACAGAAGCTGGTCGAATTATCCTAATGTAATCCACTTTCAGATGAGGCAGATCGCATCATAACTTTCCCCCGTTTGATGGAGCTTTAGCGTAAGTTGCATATCCCAACTTGAGCGAAAAATTATGACATAAAATTATTTCGTTACGACCACGGACAATAGAAGGAAGGAAAGTTCCGGATATAATTTAAGCCCTGCAGGCAGAATTAAAATAATACGTCACATTCAAGAGATAAGGGTAAATTACCCGGAAATAATATTCATCTGTACAATTAACAACTCATTCAATAAAAATAATTATTTTTTTATTCTTTTATAGTTTTAGATAGAAGAAGGATCACAGTGGTTCAACAGTTCATTCATAGGGGAATTTTTCTTCGAAAAATTTGTAAGTTCTTTTCTTTTAAAAATACAAGCTTAATAAACAGAAATTAATAAATGCAACAATTTGATCATAAACAAAAGCAAGAACAATATTTATGATAATTGATGAAAATTGATAGCCATAACGCGAGAATTAATATAGGATAGGGAGGGGCGAGATGAGTATGGTTCTCTTTTTCACGCCAGTATTCAAAATCTGCTAATTAATTGCTTGAAAGTAAGGCATTATGTACATTATACAAACGTTCTTATTTATAATTTTACCAAGATAAAAGTAAATAGAAAATTATATGTGGAATTAGAAACGAAATTAAAAAAAGTAGTGCGCTTCTTTCATATCGCCCCATGTCTGGGGCGGGATGAGCCACTCAATTAAATGAGTTATTATGTATTATTTATAAGTAAGAGAATTGTTAAGTTAGAGTATTTTAGAATGAAAATATATCTTACACATATTTTTACAAAATTGTACAAATCATTTAAAGTATTTAGCGTTAAAATGATGGAATCCTTAATCCTTACCTCTACCATAACTATCTCTACAGACAGTGAATAGAAAAATGATTTATATCCACATATATTTTAATAACTGTATTCAACATACTAGACTGGTCTACTACATCGCACTGAATTTCATGTACGTTGGGGTTTAAGCCTTTTTTTATATTTTTGCCATATTTTTCAACCACTATAATGTTATTTTCATTTTTTATAACATTTTAAGAGTTTTCAAACAAAAGTTGCTTAAGAAATATATCAGAAAAACAGTGCTCTCTTTTGGTTGCCACAAAAACTCATATTACAGTGAAACTCTTTAATAGTCCTCCCATCTATAGCCCTTCCCAGAATTGACGCCGAGCCGCAGGTAGGTGTATGAGGGCTGCGCGGGGTGAGCGGGGCCTGCGGTTTTCACTCAGGCGAGCACTCAGGCGTGAACAAACAAAAGCGGAAGAGGCTCTAATGAGTTAGTCCCCACCTACCGTCAGTCCCAAACTCGGCGTTATAGAAGATTTTCACAGTATTTTCTAATTCAGATCTATAACAATGCAGCTGTCATCATTTTTCTGAGCCCCATTTGACAATTTTCAGTAAAATCAAAATTTTTCCTATTAGAAATTTTTATTCTCCTCGAAACTGTTGGATTTTATGTTGAAATAAATTTTATAAATACTAATTTCCAGCAAACAGTACTAATAAAAAACACGTATCATATTTTAAATAATGTATTAGGTAATTCAAAAGTTTTAACTTAACCACACAATATAATATTGAAATCACACAAATCTTTCTCAATTTTCATAAGGTTTTCTATGATTTTTCATATTAATGATTTTCTAGGTGTAACGTCAAATTCTAAATTACCTATTCCTTAAATGGACTTAAAAAATTGACCATAAATGCTAAATTATTATTTCAGATAATTTTAGAGGAGAAACCAAAGCGTAAATAATAAAAAAATAGTCCAGGTGATAATTATTTATTACAATGCAGTTATTTGCATATTTGTTTTTTTTTCCTCTCATTTTAAGTAAAAGTCATCATGTTTGTTTAATTTTAATTTACAAAAACTTATTCTATTCCTTGGCAGATTCTTTACAATAGTCTTTTCGCCACGATTCAATTAAATAATATTTAGAAAATTTCTTGTTTCAAGCAATGACTAAAATAGATTGTACTTGTTATTCATAAACTAATTAATTAATCTAAATTTCAATTGAATTAAAATTACGACTTTTGCCTAAAACTAATAAAACAAGATCAATATATGCGAATAACTACATTGAAATAAATTATGACCTCAACTTTTTGGTATTACTTACGCTTGGGTTTCGCTTATAATATTTGTTACAATAATCAATGGGCCTCGTTTTAATTTCATAAATCGAGTTAAAAAGGAAGTCATTTTGAACTTGAAACTACACATAAAACATTCTTAAAAAGGATTATTTGTAGATTTAATAAAAAAATGTCAAATTTAAGGTATAAAACAACTTCTGGTAAACAAAACCCAATCTGGTTTTCAACGATAGGGATTGCCAAATTTTCGAGACATATCGCTACACCGCTTGTTTAGAAATAAAATGTTATAAGAGCCAAAGTATCTCAATTACTTGTAAGTTTTATTTCACTACACTGTTGACTGAATCAAAGTAGATTAATGGCCCGGAGTTTTATATCACTCTTGAAAAGTCAATCGCAGCTTCAAATTAAGTAATGAATAAAAAAATTCTTAAATCTAGGTGTTTTTAAGAAAAAAAGAAGAAAAAGGGAAAATAGAGGACTGAATGTGATTCCTGAAAGAATCAAATTATTTAACTCAAAAATATCCCCCAACGTTTGATTAAAAAGAGTATGTATTGATTGTTATTTCAACTTTAACTTTCAACCATTAAAATGCATAGTTTACACGAAACCCATTTTTTTATTTTTTATGAGTGATTAGAGAGATTTACCGTTTTTTTTGCTGGCTTAATCCTCAGTTTAAGCTTTTAAATACATAAAGCGACATCTGTTTTACTGCATCTACACGTCATTAACTGCCGTGTTCCACATGTATTTTTATCTATCTTATTTTTAAATTAAAATACATATCTTTATAAAAGCGAATCTTTTATTCTGTTCCAATAATACAATTATATTCATTTATACCTTAAAATGTAATTAGGGCCACGGTTTTAGAACCCTGATTCGTTAACAGGAAAGATACTGGCGTAGAAGGGACACTTATTTTCATATGTGAAAGAAACTCTTTGACATAAAAAATAAAAAGAGAAATAAGAGGCATCAGAAACAAAAGAGCTTGCGTGAAAAAATGCATGGACGAGAAGAAAGCTAGACAGGTATGCAAGGACAAGACAGTGTGGCAACTAACGTGATACTCTTAACTTGGGGTGATCGCTAGAGAGATTAACCAACAACATGGGTCAGAGCAGTGTCGCGGAACGAATGCGTTATTTAATTTAATAGAACAAGAAATCTAGATCAATCTAAAGAGATACACCCGCTCCCTCACAATGCTCCCTTCATCACCGAGTGAGTCACGCTTACCCCTGAAGGGAACCGACTTAATGAATAATAATAATAATAATAATAATAATAATAACTAAAGCCCTGTCCCCAATTATATCCTAAGGGTACCTATTAACGGTACAGAAAAAAACGAAAGATAAAATTTACATCGATTCCAGGAGAAAGATTTACCGCGACAAAAATTAACCTTGCCAGATAAACTTGACATGAATGGAAGATAATTTCCGATTTTTAACTTTGCCTGGATAATCCTTTAACTTATAATCGCTCCATTTTTATTCGAGATACAGCGAGAATTAAAACGCCAGCGCTATCTATTCTCGTTTAACTTCATTAAATTGGAGAGAAATGGGGATTCCCATCTGTTAGTTTCTTTTTGCGCTTTTTGTTCAATGGTATTGAATAAGTTCTAATTCATCTAAAATAGCGTAATTTATTTCGGAGGAGATACATCAGTAATAACAATTTTTTTGTGTTTTCTGTTGCTGATTCTACATGTTTACAATCTACATGTTTGCAAGTCTTACCTGCAACAAATTTGTACTTTTTTCTGTGATTTTTTAAAAATCTGGTGTCCCGATTTATACTTCTCATTCACACATACTTTGCCTTCTTCCCATTACTGCTTAGGATCCCATAGCAGACGACAGCAACCAAATTTAACTTCATTTCTTTCTATGATATTAGTGCATTATAATATCGTACAAAGTTCCGGGGCCTGCTTGTACGTTATCATATTGCGCTTGCTTGCAATATAGAGGTTTTACGATATTATTGTGTGATATCTTTTTCTCCGCGTATGACGTCATAAAATACTATTTGCCCTTGCTTTAAAAAAACTTTGTTCAAAACTCTAATTCAGATCGTATCTGGAAAAGAAATCAGCACCGTTATTTGCCGAGGTAACTGAGGGGCAATTAAGGGATTCGATTGACGTGAAAAAAAAGGGAAGCTGTCGATGCTAATAATTGAAGTAGGCTCGGGTGAAATTTATGACTACTTGTGGGTTAGAAAAATGTTTATTTTGCACGACTTCGAAGGCAGAAGTTTTTTCATACCTTGTAGAAAAAACCACATTCAGGGCTTGTAAATTATGCCTATCTTGAGTCACTAGACGGAAGATGAGACCCTTTTAGATACATAAACATCTCTCTGATAGGAAACTTAATTACCAGTCAATGTTGAAAGCGTTTCTCTAAAAGCAACTCTATAAAATATAAAAAATACAATAACAAAATTAACTATTTCTATATTCAGACGAACTTTTTATTAAAAAATTCATCAATTTATTTGTGATATCGAGATTCAGGGAAACGTGAGGGAAACGTCAGGGAATTAATTTTATTGGTCATGGAAAATGAAGAAAAAGTTAGTAGCTTTGAACAAAAATCTGGCAAAAGTCAGGGAATTTCTATAACAGACATTTTAAATAACTGTCAAGAATTTGAAATTTATTTGATTTGATAATGGTTAGCAAGAATAAAAAATGTGTCAGAAAAATATTTGGGAATTTTGATAGTTATATTTTGTTGACAGTGGACACCCTAATACAATATTCTTGTAAACAATTTACTACAATTTTTCAGTTAAAAAATCTACTATTTTGTTAGAAACTGAACTTTTTGTTGAAACATCATATTTTGAAATTCGTTGAGGTTTGAAGATTTTGTTAATGATTGATCTTTTTTTCTTGTTGAATGTTCCTATCTTTAGTTAACAATTAATCTATTTTTTTGAAAATTTGCTCATTTTTTTAACTGAGAATTTAATTTTTTCTCTTGTACATGTATTTTTTACAAAAAAACTCGTCTTTTCGCTTGAAAGTTCAACAATCTGGATGAATTTTTTTTTTCTTTTTCGTTGAAAAACAACCAATTGGCTGAAAATTTATTTTTGTTTTGGGGCACTTAATGGTTTTAGTTGAAAATTCTTCTCTTTGGTTGAATATTAGGTTATCTTGTGTAATTTCAAATTAATCTTTTTTAGTCAGAATTCAACTATTGGTTTAGTAAGTCATGGATTTCATTAAAAATGTATCTTTTGCACTAGAAAATTAATCTTCTTGGTTGAAAATTTATCTCATACATAAAAAAGCCATAAAAAGCGTTGCGTATTTTTTGAACGGCACTTATGTTAAAAATGTTTCAAGCTTAAAATGCTGGTCTTTGAGTATAAAATTAAACAATGATAAATTTAAGCCCCTGAAGTTTAAATATTTTAGAATCCAATATTAAAAACTGAATGATTTAAAAAAATTTAATAATAAAACTTGAGCATTATATTCGTTCGTCTACGAAACCTCATGTACCTCAATATGAGATTAGAATATCCAGCGGAGATGTACAACAAAATTCCTGCACATTTCCCGTAAAATCTTCGCAGGCTTTTTCAACATTCCCACACAAATTTAATCAAAAATGTATGTCTTATACCAATCATTTTTGTGTATGTATCAGGTTGGTCCAAAAATACACTAAAATTTTTTTTCCATTTTAAAAGGAAAGACGCGCCCCCCCAGCTTCGATTTCCAGAGAAGGAAGATCTGTATTTTTATCAAAATTTAAATGTTAATACGCAACACCAGGCACTTCAAAATCCAATTGAATTATCATAGGGAAATTTTAGATTTTCAGTAAATCGAACTTATATTTCAATGTTTGATCGAAACGTGCCAAGTTCTTTAGGGATTGAAGAGGAGTGTTTACGAAATGAAACCATGATAATTTGTTTTATTTTTAAACCGAACTTACCTCCCGACAGCGCCCATAACATGTCAGTTAAAAATAAAATTTATTAGTATGGTTTCATTTCGTAGCCACTTCTCTTCAATCCCTAAAAACTTGACACGTTTCGATGAAATTCTGAAGTATGAGTTGAAATTTTCGAAAATCGAAATTTTCTCCAAGTGTAATAAATGAGATTTTAAAGTGCCCGGTGACACGTGTTAATATTTGAATTTCGAAAAAAAAAATTACATATTTTCTCTTTCCGAAAATGGAAATTTTTCATTGTATAATAAAACCCTAGAGTTAAACCCTTATTCTTCGTATTTTTTTATCAAATTCAATTGACCTTAATCTTAAACAAGTTTTATATAATACTGATTCAAGAAAAATAATTTCTGTTTAACATATAGCTGTTTTTATAAACAATTTTTAAGCAGCACGAGATTCTTTCTGATACTTTTGAGGACATTCTGCTAATAAAAATTTGCATAAAATTTTGATATCCCTAAAAAATAAATAATTTAAATACAGTAAAATGTAATACGCTTAAAAAACTTTCCCGCTACTTTTTTGAAAAAGTAATCACGTTTTAAAGGCAGCAGTAATTTTTAGGAACGCTGGCGCTACCCGTGTACATATTTTCAGACGGTAGTGTAAAAGAATTTCCGCTTCAAAAATTAAATGTTACAAATTTCATGTAGGTTTCCCGCACCAATCAAATTTCCGTACAATTTCCACTTTTTACGCTTTTCCCACACGCTGAACACATTGTGATTTGTAGATAAAACTTTTCTAGACTATATCCAATGTCAAAAAGGCGTACATTTAATAAAATATTTATTGATGAAAAAGTGGTATTTGCACGTTACTCGTATATGAGCTAGTTACATAAAACTAACACATAATAAAAAAATTAGAACCTAGTGACTGGACATGCATCTTTGTGTAGAATACAGTATGTGTAACAGGTATATTGTCAGAAATAAAGTACACCGTATAATTTCCATTACCACGCGCTCCTTCACCGACTATTTTTAGACGATACTATATATACGCACTCACAGCTTTGTGTTTACCAATATCATGAAGTTGCATTAGGCAATATTTCAACTTTAATGGAAAATATTTTCAAAAGAAAGGAAAGTGTTTTCTTTTGAGAAAATAAATTGTTTATCTGCAGTCTTTGCGTGCTTAAAAGAAATATGAATGACCCGTGAAGCTTTGAAAACTGGCTCTTTAACAAATAGTAATTTGACCTTATTTTGCGCTAATTTTTATTCTCAGGTACCCAAAAAAAGTTCTGTACATCTGTCTGCGACTTCTTATTCAGAAATTGCAAATTAATGTAAACAGATTATTTTTTATGGTTACTTTAATGATTGTTTTTCTTACTTTGCACTAATTTGTATTTTCAAATATCTAAAAAGTGTATGATTTCAATAAATTTATATTATTACAATTCATAGTATAAACAGATATTCAAAAAGGCCTATTTTCCTTTTCTAATTTTTATAATTAACCAAAAATTGCACATCCTATAAAAGGAAAAATTTATATATAATTTGGTTATTAAACATTTTATTGAATCTTGTGTCATTTTTGCCGAAAACATAATTTTATTCAATATTATTTTTTACGATTTAAATGAAAAATACGTGTCCTATCAAAAAATAATTAATAACAAATTTTTAGATCATTTTTGTGTGAACAACTTTGTCCATTCATTTTTTTCGTAGCTTTTGTTGTTTGTCCAACATCTAATTTTTTTAGGTCCCGGAAGCTGGAATTACAACATTGTCATATTGATATGGGGGCACTATTCCATAATTTAGTGCTTATTTATTGCTAATTTATGCTGCTGAACAAAAATTTTGTGCTCGGTAATTTGAGTCAAAAACATGTAGTAATGCTAGCTTCAGCTGAAGCCAAAACTCCGGTATGCGGAACTCAGAAAATATTAGTGGTATCAAATTCTTCTGTGGACAGTAATTTAGTGCTAATTAAGTGCTCTGGATTTATGCCTTGCAAATAATCCGGGCACTTTTTTTACCAAACACGTGTGGTAATGCTAGCTTCAAGGGATTCCGGTATGTGAAACTCGGAAATTATTAATGGTATCAAATTCTTCTTTGGGCAGGGATTTAGTGCTTATCAAGTGCTATGGAATTGTGCTGTGCAAGAAATCCGGGCACATTTTTTTACAAAAAATGTTAAATAATGCTGGCGTCAGGTGACTCTGGCATATGAGACTCGGGAACGATTATTGCCATCAAATTCTCCTTTGCGCATGAATTTAGTGGTAATTATGTGCTCTCGATTTTTGCCATACTAAAAATTCGTACACTTGTTTTTTTTTACCAAAAACGTGTATTAATACTGGCTTCAGACGACTCTGGTATGTGAAACTCAGAAACTATTAGTGTGTGAAACTAGTTTCCGAGTTTCACATACCAGTTACCTTAAGCCAGCATTGCTACATGTTTTTGATCATAATTACCGGGCATAAAATTTATTTTTTACATAACACATTATCACTTAATTATCACTAAATTTCTGTGCAAAGCAGAACTTGATATCACTAATAGTTTCCGAGTTTGAAATACCAGTCACCTGAAGCCAGCATTACTACACGTTTTTTGTAAATAAAAAATGCCCGAATTGTTTGCATAGCACAAATCCAGAGCACTTAGTTAGCACTAAGTTACTGTCCAAAGGAGATTTTGATACCAATAATAATTTCCGAGCTTCACACACCAGTCATCTGAAGCCAGAATTACTATAAGTTTTTGGTACAAAAAGTGACCGGATTTCAACTTAGCAAAAATCGAGAGCACTTAATTAGCACTAAATTCTTCAGTGAAGGAGAATTTTATGTAAATAATTGTTTCCGAGTTTCCAAATTCCTGTCAAAAAAAAAATTTGATACGATTAATAATTTCCAAATTTCACATACCAGAGTCACCTGAAGCCACCATTACTACATATTTTTGATCAAAATTACAGGGCAGAAAATTTAATTTTTGTAGAATACAGTAGCGCTTAATTATCACTAAATTCCTGCGCAAAGCAGACCTTGATATCACTAATAGTTTCCGAGTTTCATATACTAGTCACCTGAAGCCACCTTTTCTACATGTTTTTGATCAAAATTACCGCGCACAAAATTTATTTTTTGCAGAATATATTAGTACTTCATAAGCACTAAATTCCTGCGCAAAGCAGATCTTGAGATCAGTAATAGTTTCTTAGTTTCATATGCCAGTCACCTGAAGCCAACATTACTACACGTTTTTTGTAAAAAAAAGTGCCAGCATTTTTTGCATAGTGCAAACCCTGAGCACTTAATTAGCACTAAATTCTTGTCCAAAGAAGAATTTGATACCAATAATAATTTCCGAGTTTAACATACCAGAGTCATATGAAGCCAGCATTACCACACGTTTTTGGTGAAAAAAGTGCCTGGATTTTAAGCATAGAAAAAATCAAGAGCACTTAATTAGCACTAAATTCCTGCGCGAATGAGAATTTGATGCCAATAATAGTTTGCGACTTGTATATGCCAGAGGCGCCTGAAGCCAAAATTACTACACGTATTTTGTGAAAAAAAGTGCCCGGATTTTTAGCTTAGCAAAAACCAAGAGCACTTAATTAGCACTAAATTCCTGCGCAAAAGATAATTTGATACCACTAATAGTTTCCGAGTTTCACATACCGGAATTGTGGCTTCAGCTGAAGCTAGTATTACTACATGTTCTTGACCAAAATTACTAGGCACAACATTTTTTTCCGGCAGCATAAATTAGTACTAAATAAGCACTAAATTATGGCATAGAGCTCACCTCAATATGACAATATTGTAATACCAGATTGCGGGACCTAATTTTTTTTATTTTTAATGTTATTTTTTACGATTAAAACAAAAACTACGCGTCCTACCAAAAAGTGATAATAACAAATTTGTAGATCTTCTTTGGTAGCACAATTTGTGTGGATTTACCTTTTTTCGTATCTTGTACAGTTTGACAGCAGAAGGGAAATTTAAAAAAATTGTTTGGTAATTAAAACCAGAAACGTTGGTCGAAAAATGCAGGTTAACGAACTCGATATTTCTTTTTGGTCCCTAAAAACTTGTGCCAAAGCGATTAGTCTTTCAAAGTTATCCGGTATGTAAACGACGACAACGGCAATGACGTTGACAACGATGATGACAACGACGACGAGAGACAGGCACCACCGAGGACATCTTCGTAAAAACAGTTTTTTTCAGATTCAGGGGGTGTCAAAACGTGTAGATTTAAAGAAATACACGAAAATCAGTTTTCACATAAAACTAATACCTTCTCATTATGATGAAAATGCGAAAATCATAGAAAAGTTATGCGAACTGAGAAACATATGGGCTATTGTGATTTTTTTAACGAAAACAGAGAAATAAATTCTTTTTGATAAAATTAATTTATAGGTGACATATTGATTTCAATGTAAAAAGTTCAAGTTTTCCAGTCGAAATATATTGCATTTTCTATGAGATAGTTAAATTTGCAACTAACAATAAGAAAGGTGGTTTTATAACCTAGAGCTTTTTGACAGGCAAAAATATGAAATTTTAATCTAATAGGAAAAATTGTTTATACAGAAAAACGAATTTTTTGACGAAAAATTCAACTTTCGAACAAAAAAGATTAATTTGAAACTAAAAATGTAATAGCTGATATTAATACTTAAAGGATTTTAATTATTAATAAAAAGCAGTTGAAATCATCCGAAAACGATAAATTTCCAACAAAATAGTTGATCGTTTCACTAGAAAAGATTTTTAGTCATGAAAGAAACGAAATTTCAACCAAACTGTTGAACTTTTAACCATAAAGATGTATTTTCAACTTAAAGAGAAATAGTTCGAACAAAGTTGTTGAATTTTCAAACAGATCATTTGAATTTTCAACGAAAAAGTAATAATTGATATTTGAACCAAAAAATACTTATGTTTTAAATTTGCAAAGAGCTCAAGATGACGAAAACAGATTAATTTTTTTTACAAATTAGTAGCATTTTTAACCAAAATAGATTAATTTTTTTCACAAAACTGGCAGATTTTTTTCTAGTATTTTAGATAATATAGATACTATAAAATACAACAACTTTGTATTAATATTAATATCATAGCTTAACATTTTCTTAAGAAAAAATTGGTTTATTTTCAAACATTTTGCTATAGAATTCACAGAAAATCGCATATTATTTGAGAACGTTGCATACGATTTCCAGAAGTTTTCTTAATAGCGATGAAATTGTGGTGAATTCAATATGAATGACACCATTTATTCCACTAACAATTCTTTAAAACTGTCAGCTTATTTTTTCATTGCAAAAATATGACTTTCCGCATGTTTAATAAATAGTCCGATACCGAAATTTCAGTATTTGTTTCATATTTTAAGAACATAAAAAATAGATTTTCAAGATATTTCCAACTGAACTATTGTTCAAGGTAGCATTAAATTCGACTTTTTAAATTTCATTCGATTTTCTTGTAAGACTTCATTTACTGCTTATGCTGGACATATTTTTTTACAAAAATGTATTCAATTATTTTTTTTATATAGGAATTTAATTTTTAATTTCTATGGTGAAAAAAACTGAAAGATCTAGAATTTACAGGGTATATAAATCAGTTCTTGCTCAAATTATCCTGTAAATATTTGACTTTGGTCCTAGGATTTCTCTTACAATATAACTATTTGATTAAATTTTCGAGATTTTCGTTGGGCGTAAAAAGCGACTGGAAAACTTTGGCTCAAAATTGATCAAAGTGGAACTATTTGGCTACAAAATCTTTTTTTTTTGTATGTGATTTATCATTTTAGTTGAGAAATCTTTTCTTTGTTTTCAAAATTTAAGCATTGTGTTTTTAAAAAATTTGATTATTTTTTTAACTAAGAATTTTACTATACCATGTTAGGTTAAACATTTATATTCTTCAGTAAAAAAACTCAACTATTTGGTTGAAGATTTCTGTATTTCGTTGAAACTTTGTCTTTTTTGTAGAAGATTAGCCTTCTTCGCGACTAATTCACTTTTTTGGTTGAAAATTGACGTATTTTGTTCAAAATTATTCATTTTTGGTAGAAAAGTATTCTTATCGCTTTAAAATTCATTTCTCTGGCTTGAAAATTTGTATTTTATTGATAATTAATTTTGGTGACTGACAATTTAACTTATACATGTTTGATTTAAAATAATTCTTCTTCAGTTAAAAATTAAATTTTAATATTTGGTTAAAAATTGATGTATTTTGTTTAAAATTATTCTTTTTTTTGTAGAAAATTAATCTGTTTGTTTCACAATTTATTTCTTCAATTGAAAATAAGTTTTTTTTAATAGAAATAATTTTTTAGACTAACACTATTCCACTTTTCAATAACATTTTTTTATAGAAATTCAATCTTTCTGGTAATAAAAATTCATCTATTGGGTTGAAAATTTAACTAAACTGTTGAAAATTTATTTAATTTGCTTAAAAACTTATTTCTCTATCAGGAAAGTGAACTATTCTATTTTTTGTTGATAATTTATCTTTGATTAGTTGATAATTAATGTATTTTGTGAAAATTTTGTCTTTTTTAATAGAAAATTAACTTTTTTGGTTTAAAATTCATCTATTTTGTTCAGAATTATTTTTTTTAGTGAAAAATTATTATTTTTGGTTGGAATCATTTATCCGCCTAAAAACTTAACTATTCCATTTTTTGTCGAAATTTGTTGGTTTTTTATAGATATTTAATCTTTTTAGTTAAAAAATCATCCGTTTGGTTGAAAATGTTACTATTTTGGTAAAAGTTTATTTTGTTCGCCCAAAAACGTATTTCATTAACTTCACAGAAAAAACGAAGAATAAAATTTGTTGCAGGAAATTTTTTAGAGCGATAAAGTTTTGTTAAGCCAACTTCGCGTCTTTCAAAAAACATGTATTTGTCATGGAAAAACAAAAGAAAGTTTAACCGATATTTGTGTAAAGTTTATCCTGTGAAGTTAATTTTTGTTGCAGAGAATCTTTCGTCGGAAATCGATGTAAAGTTTATCTTCTGTTTTTTCTGTGTTGAAATTAAGGTTTTCTATTTTTTTGTTAAAAATTCACCTAGTTTGCTGAAAATTTTTCTTTTTCCTTTGTATAAAGACTCCAAATTTTGGACGAGATTTTTTTCTTTAACGATTGAAAAATCTTTCTTGGTTGAAAATGTAATTCTTTTGTTGAAAATTCGTATTTTTTGGTCAATTTAACAGTTTTTTATTTTAAAAAGCAATATTGTTTTGGTGGAAAAGTCAACTATTTTGATGAAAATTCCAGTTTTCTTAGTAGAAAATTAATTATTTCAACTCAAAAGCGAATTTAAGTGGCGCACCTATTTTTTAGAGAATGATTTAAAAATTGCGAGACAAATAAAAATGTATAATTATTATAAATTTCGAACATGATTATAAAAATAAATTTCATATATAATCAGAAATATGAAGGATGAGTGAAAATTTGTAAACGTTTAACGAAAGAGGCATGGGTGCACTTTCTGGTGTGCCAGAACATGTAAGGTATAATTGTCCCCCGGTATCAAACCTAGAAAACTCGAGTAGGGTACAAGCGATCCCCTGGAGTCACCTGTTGATTCTAGGCTTTAAAGTTTAAGGGAACTGACTAATGACCTGCCTATACACGTATATAATTCATAGATAAAGCTAGAGGAAAATAATATATTGAGTTAGCAATTTGTTAACAGAAATTATAAAGCTTAATCTTTTAACAACAAAATAACACTTTTTGTACAGCCAAAATTGTAACCACACAGTGTTTGAAAATCTTCACGAAATTCGAAAAACTATGTTCGATTTCATCCCCGAGATAAAACCCAGATAGAGCAATGTGATTGATACGGGGGTAACTCATCCGAAGGACGGAAAAATGAGCCCTTAGGGATATATTTCTGCACAATAGGTGGTCTACCCTCATCATAAGATGCGTACTTAATCCGGACTTTTATATTTCCTACGGAAAAGGAAGAACTTCATTTTCTGTAACTGTATTCTTATTCATTGGTCATTCTTGCATACTTTATGAGATATATTTGAGGGCTGCCAACTACAATTTGGCAAGGGTATTCCAGAGTAGGGTCGAAATCGATAAGTCATACATATAGATGTGGAATGTGAACAGACGATCACCAACCATAAAAATCGACAGGAGTATATTTACAAGACACTAAAGCAAAGATTCCCTTTTCCAAAATTCATTTTCTTCTCATTTTACCGTATTTCCACCAAGAAGAACAAGACAAATCTCATGTTTATAAAAGAAGGCCATGTGCTGACATAAAGATATTATTTTAGAAGCAGACTGGGTTCCACGGGGATCTCCAATTTCAACCTCATGAGAGATTTGATCAAAGTACTTGAAACTCATCATCTTTTCTATTGTGATACGTGAAAGATCCTATTTCTAGAAACATGTTGCAATGAAGCTTGCAGTGTGATTGTCAGCTGTCTGTGCGAAAACGAAACAAAAATATCATTGACATAGATTCGTCGCGTAAAAATAGAGGCCAGTTAACCACATTTCGTTGATACATCCACTAAGACGAAGACCTCCCACCGCGATATTTTCCATCCTTCTATGTTCTACTCTCAGATCAATCATATTCTGAGGCATCCACTCGCCCCTTCTTCCATCGGGAACAAATCCCATTTCGAAGTGCTTCTCTTTCTTCGCAGTTTTTATCGCTGTTTTCGAGTTCGATTAAGATGTCTGCGTCACATGGTAACGCATGACTGAATAAGTAAACACAACGAACATTCGCATCAATATCACAGTAGGGTTCGTTCCAAACGTTTCGCAACATGGATGCTACATTCTATTTGTTTGAAAAATTGAGCAAAATCAGCTGGATCATTCATGAAATTTGATCATGCAAAACTTACGTGTTAGAAAAATAAGATTCCCATGATCGCTACAATTACAATTACAATTACAATCGCACTATTTCTCAAGAGATGGGTGGGGGAGGGAAGTTGGAAGATTTTACGCTAGAAACATTTTTACTGTACCAACATAGTAATTCCACATATATAGCAACAAAATAAATGAATTTTTAACCAAATAGTTGATTTTTCAACAACAACAAAAATGAATTTTAATGCAAGAAGTTTAATTTTCTAAAAAAAGACCAAATAGATGGATTTTCTACAAAAAATATGCATTTTTAACAAGGAATGGTTTTTTATGCCTAAAAGACCAATTTTCTACGAAACAGTTCAATTTTTAAAGAAAAAATATGATTCTTCAACGACAAAATAGATACATTTTTAAGCAGATGAAATTAATTTTGAACTAACACAACAATGTAATTAAATTTTTAATAAAATAGTTCAAATTTTAACCAAATACTTGAGCTTTCTGTCTACAAAGATGAACTTTCAACCAAGCTATAGAATTAAAAAAAAAACATTCAACTTCAAACAAAAACAGTTGCATTTTCAACCAAACACATGAATTTTTAAGCTAAAAATTCGAAAGTTTTAGAAAAGAGTTTACTTTTAACCCCGAATAGTTATATTTTCAACAAATTGTATCAGGGTGGCCGTAAAACTTGATTTTAAAAATCCCCTAATTTTCCCCTGCCCATTAATATTTAAAGACCAGAATCTTAATCTTGTAACATTTTTAACATAGAATTTTTCAGAAGCGTAATAAAACAACTGCAAATGTACAAATAAATAATTTTAATGGAATGATTTATTCTTTAGTTATTTCCTATCAAGTTATTTAAAGTTCCTCTTAAAAGAAATTCCCTGACTTTTCCCTGTTTTCCACGTTTTCCCCGACAAGTAAAATTTATTGATTATTGTAAAAAAAGACTTTTCAAATAATGTAATTACAGACTGAAATAATGTAATTATAGTTACTAATTGATTACCTATTTGCAAAAGTAACTTCGTTACCACCTTCGCTATTAAAAAAGTAACTAGTTACTTCCTATCACGGATCTGAGAGCGTGTAGTGATTATTTGAAATTTCCGGTTTTTTTCCAACCACCAGGGCAGATTCTAAGGAGTAGTGTTAGCCGTAAGGACAGCGTTTAATGAAAAACTGACAATGTTAAACCTCAATTTCGGACAGTGTTAAATTTTCTTGTCAAAATAGTAAATAATGAACAATAAACTATGTATCAAATAAATATATAATTAGCTTGTTATTCTTGATACACTAAGACAAATAAATTATGAATAATTCTATTTGAAAACACATCAGTTTAAAAATAAAACAGTTTAAAAGGCTCGTCGCTTAATAGAATCGGATGACTTTTCGTGTCTACCGTTCCTTTCCACGTCTGCCATATTTCAAAATTCAGACTTTAATAACCTTTTTTTTAGCTCGCACGTTAGTATTAAAATTTCCTTAGAATATAACCTGCCGAGCATAGTTTTTTCCTTGACTAATTTGAAGATGTGTTTTTGTAATTTACAATCATCACAGTACCTATTCTCCTTAAAAATATAAATATTTTAAAAATTATGTCACAAAAAAAGTGTTATAAGTTAAATAACCCTATGATTCAATGCTTTATCAAAATATTTTTATTTTTTGAACACTTCACACCCTGTATAGTTATCAAACACGAAAAATCCCCACCGAATGAAATATGACGCGTGGTTTACCGGGTTGATGAAAAAATTAGAACTTATAGTTTTTTCTAAATACTGCGAGTGCTTGTTTTTGAAAAAGATATCCGAATTTGAAATACTAAAGCTCATGACGTAGATTAAATATGAAGATGTCAAAAATTGTCTGTAAAGTGTAGTCTATGTAAGTTTATATTCTTGATTCTAATTTTTTTTCTATATTCATCTTTTTTCTCCAAAACAAGAAAATCCACATTATTGCAAAAATTACACAAGAAAAAACAGGCAAAAAAATGATTTCCCTTAAAAAGACCTAAACAAAATCTCTTGGTGCTTTTATTTATTGGGAAAGAATAATGAAAAAGGAAAATTGAGGCACACGGAGTTTATGTTAATCGATTTAGTTGAATAAACTAAATGTTTGTTAGTATAACCATGGAATATCGTTATTATATCGACAAAAAATATTTGGTTGATCCAAATAAAGTTTTTGTTGGTTTTAAGCAAATATTTTTGTATATGGAATATTTAGTTGAATCAACAACAAAATTTGGAGGAGCCAAGCGAATATTTTGTTGAATCAACCAAAATGCGTTTGATTCAACCAAATTTTCATATATATCCAAGAATTTCTAAATTTCTAAACTGTTTATTCAGGGAAACCCATTTATTTTGAGCATTTTATTGAAACAAATGGAAATTAAAAGCATCCAACTTAAATAAAAAACAAAAAAATTAACGTCACGATTACTGAGACATTTACCTTAGATAAGATTTTATTTGAATTTTAATAAAATATTGAAATTTTCGCTATTTCTGCAATATCTTCTTATAACTGACAAAATGCTTTCATCCTGGTTTACTTTATAGAGAATTTGGACGCCTTTCAACCTGTTTAGGAGAAAAAAGTTTAACTCTTATATAATTAACATTAAAAGCACTTAATCAATCATCATACATCTTTAATTGTATCATATGCCATATATGAAGTCATCAGATTTTACTCTCTCCGATTTTCGGTTTTACCAGACGAATAAAATACTTGAAGTTTTCCCGGCTTTCCACAAACAAATAAAATTGCCAGGTTTTTTCCGGTTTTCTCCGATTTCCCGATCTTCTAGATATACTGGATCTTGAAGCTTAATAAAAACTCATGTAATGGCTTCCAAAAAAAAGAGAGTAAAGTTTTTTGGTGAAAAGAAGTCAACTGTTTCCTTAACAAAATTCGAAGTCGCAACTTAGGATTGTAAATATTATAATTCTTTTCGAAAATCTTCTGTTCCAAGTAAGGATAATTGTAATTATTTGAATTTTTTTCAATTAATCAATTTTCTGGACGTTTCCCGGTTTTTCCGATTTCTCGGCCAACTAGACACTCTGTGCATAATATTTATCCAATATTTTCAACAATAAACAATTTCTGCCTCAACAGAAGAATGTCATCTCCAGAAAATTTCAGAAATATTTGCTATAAGGAAAAATAATACGCTCCGAAAAACAACGACAAATGTGCTACATTTCTTTGGGGTAATGAAGAAAGAGTAAATGGAGTGAAACCTGAAGAGAGCTTAAATTTGTTGACCTAGTTTTCTTATTGAGTCAAGTTAACCACTGGAGCGATCGGAAATAAATCTAAAAGAGTATCCTCATTGATTGAAAATTGACTGATTTATAATAAAACGTATAAAATTCGAGACTAAGCATAGTAAAAACTGAAGTCTCTAATCCTTATTCATTCAGACCATTATTCAACTATTCAACTGTTACTTTGGACACTGTCCAATAATGCAAAGAATGCCCCAAAAGAATCCTGGGATAACTGTAAACCTTTTTGAATTTGCATTATCTACCAAATAAGAGTTCTAGACAATCGCCAGACTGTTGGAAAAATATACTATTTACTTTCATTAAAAATATAATAGAAGCGCTTTGCATACAAGAAAAAAAAAATTATAATACTTTTGTATCATTTTTAATAGTAAAGTTGTTTCTTTGTGACGATCCAGGGTGTTTTTAAATTAGAAGCCCAATATTAAAAGTGGTGGCAATTATCGACCATCGATAAACTATTTAATAACCTATTAGAGCCACCTTCGGGAAATTATGGTACAAAACAGGTTTGTTACTTATGAAATAGATCATTAATCCAAACAATTTAATTTTTAAGAAAGAAATATAGTTGATGCAAAAGGGAATAGAAATTAAAATTAAGAAATAAAATGGGGATAAACAAAGTGTGATTATTATAATTATTATACTATTTGTAGTATTATCATAATAGTTTTGAAACTATACTTTCCAAATTTAAGATATAGCCAGAGGCATGTAATTTAAGTTTGCCAGGCATGGTTAATTGAAATCATAACAGTTAAGTGCCATACTGACGTTGACGAAATCTGGCCTAAAGGTTCGATTAAAAACTTTCCTTAATTTCTTTTCTATCTTTATCGCCTTCATATCTTGTATGCAGTTTCATATAGATATATTTTTTAATTTCTGAAGAATTTGTTTTCAAATACTGTCTTTAAATGGAGTAATTATTTGTAAAAATTATACTTTCTTCCATTTTTGAAACATGCAGTCTCCGATGAAAATTCATTTTACCACCCGACCTACTACTGATCCTTAAGGTAGAAAATATAAAATTCAATTCCCCCCAAGGAAGCTGTCAATTAACTAGAACCAATCATTTTGCTGAACTATTCAGCTACTTTCATCAAAGATTTAATTACGTTCAAATTCGTATAAGGTGAATTAAGCTTTGCGAAATAAGAAAATGTTTTCTGAATATCAGAATTAGGATTTTCAAATGAAGAATCCCATAGGAAAAAATAGTAAGCCAAATCAATACGCTCTGATCAAGAAAAATCTTTCTCTGAGTGAATAAATAGCATTGAATACGGCTCAATTGAATGTAGTAACTTTTTGTTTCCAATATTATCCAATTGAATTTCATTAATCCTATTAAATTTCATTAAAGAATCCAGTCATTCCCATTAGAACCGTCCAATTTAAAAAGGAAACATCTAATTTGTTCCCAATAGGTAAAACTAATTCTGGCTGTATAATGAGGTTCATCTGAAAAGAATTCTAAATACCTGTTTGGCATACTACAACATTTTGAAACCAGTCAGCAGTACTCTAGCGAAAATTTCTAGATGTGTTATCATAATCCGCAATCTGAAACGGATTCTCATTCCATAATCCCATAAGGGTTCTCATTACATAAACCCATACTGGTCCTAATTCTGTAATCCGATTCCGATGTGGGTTCCTATTTCGATTCCCACATATCACTCTATATTATCCTGAAAAAAACTAACAAATTACGTCCAAACTTGAATAAGTTATTTTACTTTCCATAAGTATAAAAGTAAAGATTCAGACTCACCCCAGCGTGGTCATGGTGACGATCGTATACCAGAAAGCTGCCGGTATCGATGTAAAGTTCGTTCCTTCAACGTTCTTTTCTGCATAGAACATGACGGTAGCGAAGATGATTATGGCCATTGCAAGGGAAAAAACGAGAAACCCGAGTTCGGAAGCACACGACTTGAGCGTGTATCCCAGGATCCTAAGTCCCTGAGAGTGACGCGAGAACTTGAAAATTCGAAACACACGGAAGACTCTCAAGGTAACAAAAGCCCCCGAAACATCATCATTGTCCGTGATGGCCAAGCCGATGTAATACGGCAATATGGCGACTACATCTATTACTGACATGACCGATCTGGCAAATTTACATCTACTCGGTGCTGCGAACAACCTCAGGAGGTATTCTGCTGTGAAGATCATCACACAGGCTGTGTCCAAACAGAAAAATACAATCTTATATCTCTCCCCACATGATAAGGTCCCTGCTCGTCCAGGTCGATTTCCACAAGGGACCGTCTCAACAACGTTCGCCAGAACACTCACGGCGATGAAAAATCCCGTCACGTAATAAAATACGAGGGCTGCTGTCGAAATATGAGGATTCTGGAAAGCCCTCCACATCTTTTCTCTCATATCCGTAAGTTGCTGGAGGGTCTGATCGCCGTTTTCGCTGAGCTTGTCATCCATCAGTCGCTCGGCATTTTCTCGTTTCCGGTCTCTATAGTCTTCATAACAACAATCGCCTATTACATCCGGAAGGATGCCAAAGAAAGCTAGCTCTTCGTCGTAGCTCGTCAGACACTCGTGCTTCGGGTAGTGAAGCTTTCCTGTCCTATAATAGTTGAGGATGTGCCGGAAGATGTCCGGATCCCGGTCGAAGAAGTACTCCTTGCATTCCTCATCATAGAAGAACTCCCTCTCATTTGATCCTAGGAGGGTGTCCGGATATTTCTCCAAGGTGTTTCGCCAGGTCTCAAAGCGACGACCACTCACGTTAATGAGCAGCTTTTCGTCATCAGCTTTGCGCCGATCTTTTGGTATCGGCGGAGGAGGTAAAGGATGGGTGGCGATCGGCACCCAGCCGATAGCAGCCGCTCGGGCGAACGGCAACCATGCTGCTACCGAGGCCATGTTCGCCGATGGAGTTTGTCTCCGGTTTGATTAAGGGTCTGTTTTAATCGGAACCGTTGGGCCCACTCGCCACCTTTTGGTAACGTCCGCACCAGCGGCGCTTCTAACGATAACCCGGCGTACCAGTCGCCATCATCACTCAGTTTCAGGAATTGAGTCTTTTAGGGAAGATATTTCGGGTACTTCTGCCCAATAATTTACACCTTGCTAATTGAATTAGTTACTTCATTAGAAATCAGTTATTATTAACTGCAACTTCCCCTGGCGCGCACACGAGGCGTCGACGGCGCCGGCGACGACGACAACAGCTGCGGCGACGGCGACGTCGACGGCGACGGCCGCGCCGACGACGATGATCTACGACCCCCTGCTTTAGCAAGGTCTCGTTTTGACACCCCAAAGATCATAGTTCGGCATCCCTCTAATTCTCGATACAAAGTACTCACAGTAATCCTGACCTTACGTCTACTCTTCGCAGCCGGAACGACCACACACGCGGCAGCAACACTAGCCAACGTTTTGGCACCTTGCCTTCCACCATTATCGATATACACTCGCTCTTTCTAATACTTCGATGTACTGTTTCGCCCTTCTATCGAGATTGATCTTTGGCCAGCAATCCTTCGTTGTCGCTGACCTTCCGGTCTTGTTATTAGACAAGACCGTAAACTTTCTCAATTCCGGTCCAGAGTTGCTACATTCTCAAGCTCCCGGATTCCGGCAATCTCCACTTCGAAAACTACTTGGCTGATGCGACCTTCATTATTAACATTCCCGCCTTCTTCAAATCACAAGCCCTGGCTCCCCAGATTGATACTACCATCCCTATCCTAAAATCGTCCCCAGCATAAACACTTCCAGGGTTCTCCAACTGGGTGTTCTACCAAGAATCTGCACAACAACCTCTATATGCCCTAGGGCCTTAGGATAAAGACGCCACCAGCCTCTTATTTTTCCTCTTCCTTTTCTTCTCAATTATCTCCTTTCTAATAATCACAAGGTTGAACTCTCTTCCAAAAGCATATGAGATCCCGGCTTCATAATTCACTGTCGCAGGACCTAGATCCAAACTCAATCATTCCTCATCACAACAAAGATTAATTTGCCGGAAGCTCATACTATCACTACTGACATTCAATTGTTGTGATTCTCCTCCGGTGATTTCCCTCTGTTTGCAGGCACGCAATTTGTGGAAGAAGAGACTAAAGGAAGCTGAAAGTTGCGAGATATGAGAAATAAAAAGAGCCGGGAGATGCAAGAGATGGTTGCATACGAGGGATTTTTTTTTAGAAGCGCGGTACGTGCGAAGAGTTACCGCTCGAGTCAAGCACGAGTCAAGCGCGAGTCAACCCGCTCGATGAGTTGGCCACTCGCGACTGTCGGAGCTTTCGAGGCTTTCGGGAGAGCCCGGCTCCAGAAGCGTGCTCGCTCGCTCTCTACGAGGCAACGCAAGCAACGCTACGCAAACGTACCAACCTACCTATCTACCTACCTACCTAGCCAAAGTCCAAATTGATTTTTACGGGATGTCGGTGGCGACGCGTTGCGTCCCAGCGCAGCAACGTTCCCGTTGCCCGGGCAACCCTCAAATATGACGTCATAGCACTTCTCCCTCTATGTGACTACACTATCCTCCTTCTCGCAGAAATCTCTCTCTCCCTCACCACCAGAACCGCTAAACTCTTCTCCTGCTTCTACCCTGTCCGCGGCTCTATTGTCTATAGTAACACTACTGCTCTCCATCTCTTTCTAGGTTACCAGTTGCCAGGGCCGACCGTAAACAGCTTCGCACTCCAGGCAACTGGTTATTTGACGCTCCCCTTGAAAAATCGTGCAAAATTATTTATAACTGCCCCCCGAGCCCTTTTCTCTAAAAGCTCACAAGGGGTAGCACTCAGAGATGCTTTTAGTCCAGTCCAGATTCTGATAAAACTTGGTGCTCTTTTTCTTTTTTGATTCGATTTTAATACAGTATTTACTTAGGGATATATAATTTTACTTTGAAAGGATTCTTCCTGATAAAAAGAAATGATAAGTAATTATAGTCACTAGTGCATGGGACCCCCAATATTAGATCTGATAGGATAACCTAGTCAAGTCCTAAAGCTTTTACTGGTAGATTTCTAAAAATATTTAATAAGAACCCTTCATATTTTGGGCTCGCAGTGCACCTACGTCATATTAATTACCATCATTAGATAGTACTTGATAAGAGGAGAAAAATTTCTCAAAGAACTATCCCCTTAGAGGCTTCATTTTTAAAATTTTGATGTTATCAGCAAATTAATTAAGTCCTTTTTTGGAAATGTTGATAAACGAATGCACAGCATTTAATTCTTTACAATGTTAGGGTTTCCATCATAATTCGTTTTTAAATTTACCCCAATAGCGGAATAAGTAATGCAGTGTGGTGTGAAGGGGGCACACGGAATATTCCATTTCATGACTTAATATAGCTTTTCCTGAATAAAAAACCGGGTGTTATGTTTTACCTAGCATGTCATACTAAGTCCAGTCTTGCGATATATTATATAATTTTTTAACTTTCGTTTTTCTTTTTAAATTTCCCCTTCTCAAAAAGAGGGAAAACCTTCAGTTTCGAAATTCCCTGACTTATCCTGTATGATCTTTTGTTTTTCCTGACCATTAATATTTAAAGGCAAAAAATTATAATTCTAACATTTTTAATATAGCATTTTTCATTAATGAAATAAAACAATTTTTAATTGAATTTTTATATTTTTATTTGATCATTCTCAGGACTGCCACAGCCTAATGTACTTGAAACAGTCACCTATTAAAACCGAAAAAGTAACTAAAATTGACTAATGTGAAATACTGATGTACTAATGATCCTTTGAATTTCGAAGGATTTAAACAAGTTCACGTTAAATTAAAAAGAAGTCAAATGAATTGGAGAACAAAGTTTTAAAATTCATAGGTTTCAGTAAAATTGGAGTTACTTTAGGGGAATTAAAGTGAGATGAGAGGAATTCGATAATATTCATAAAAATTCAAAACGAATTTTAAAAAATCAAGTAAATTGAAGACAATTCAATAATATGAAGGAGAAAAATTGAGTTCAGTAAGTTTAAATAAATTAAGATTAGAAAAATTAAAAAGAAATTGAAAAGAATTTCATGAAATTCAAAGAGATTCAAGGTGAGTTGGAAATTCTTCAGGACTACTTAAAAAAAAACTAAATAAGATTCAAAAAACGCAGTGAATTGAATAGAATTGAATGAATTCAGACGAATTCAAATTAATTAAATAATCTTTGAAACCCTGCGAAATCTCTTACTTCTTGTGAATAAATTCTTTGAAATCCATGAAAATATATTATAAAATTCCATAAAATTCTATGAAATTTTATCATTTTTTAAAATCCCGAAAAATTTATTAAAATACTTAATTATATTTGGAATCTTTTAAATTTTCCTGAAATACTCAAATTCCTGTGAAGTTTTATTAAATAACTGAAATGAAATGCTCCACAAATTCTCTGAAATTTTTTGCAACCAAATGAAGATTTGTTTAAATCCCTTCAAATCATGCAAATCCTTTTAAATATCTTGAAAATGTATGAATCGCTTGAAACCCCCGTTGAAACCCCCTTTAAATTATTAAAATCAATGAAAAGCACTTTGGAATATTTAAACATCCCTCAAACATTTAAAATCCTTTGGTATCCCATTAAATAACTAAGATAACTTCAAGATTAATTGAAATCTTTCAAAATATTAAAAAAGTTTACAAATCCATTATATTTTTTAAAGCTCTTGAAAATCAAATCAAGAAATTAATTAAATCTATTTAAACTACACTAAGATATTTAAAATCCTTTAGAATCTTTTGAAATCCTTCGATATTTTGTACACCTCTTGAAAATCCCTTGATTTTTTTGAATGCCCTAAAACGTGTAGCATTATTTGAAACTTTACAAACTCGTTTTAAATAAGAAATTGAAAATTCCTTAGAATCCTTTATGATATTATTAAATATTTTTAATTCTTTCAAACCTTTGGAAATACCTTGAAATATCAAAAAAAAATAATCCTGCAAATCCCTCAATTCTTGTCAATAACTTCGTTCAAATTCATTCAAATATAATAAAACCTTGAATAAACCCCCCTGAAAATACATGAAATATGATCCTTTAAACCCCCATGAAAATTCTTTTAAATCCCTTAAAATCATTAAAATACTTGGAAATTCTTTGAAAAATTATAAATCATTTATATAATTTAATCTTGAATTATTTAAAATACCTTAAAATATTGGGGATCATGCCAACCTCTGGCGATTCACATTGCGGCAAGTCACATTTGCAGCAAGTCGCATTTCGGCAGGGCATATTTGCGGCATATTTTTTAGGATAACTAAATGATCTAACTTCTAGGGAACAAAAGAAATTCTGAATAAATAAATATAGAATATCAATTTCGCGAATCAGTGTATAACAAAAAGGGAACTAAAGGTACACAACAGAAGGGAATGAGTGGTTGACTCCCGCTACTATTCACCCCTTTCTCGCTTTTTCCACCCAACCTACATCACCAAGTAAACTTATGCCACTAATGAACGCCCCGGACTATAACCTCAAAATGCAAGTACCCACTCTTTCGTCGAGGCGGCAATGTCGCTTGAAATTAGAGTAAGCCAACCCCTGGATTCAAAACGTATTTTTAAGGGTGCAAGGCAAACTGGAATTGTGACTTGTTTTTATTTCTGGGTTTAAGGAGCGTATACAAGAGAATGTTCAAAATTCCACCTACTCACGAATTTCATTATTCATTTCATTACAATTTGATCATGATTTAACACAAATTGCGATTTGATGTCAAAATTTCTTGTGCATATTACGATTTGATAGAGTAATTTATTATGAATCACAATTTTATAGACTTCGGTAATGCAAATTACTATTTGATACGTTCGATCGTGAAAGTTCAGCTACGCTTTAATGGATTGCACCAGGCTAGCGCAGCAAAACTTCAGTTTGGAAATTTCCTGTCCTTTCTCTGATTTTCCCTGACCAATTTTTTATTTTCACTATGATTTAATATTCAAAAACCAGAATTTTGATCTTGTAACATTTTTAGCATAACATCTTTTATGAACACCATAAAATTACTTAAAAGTAAGATTTTAAATTCATTTATTAAAATTAAAAAAAAGATTCATTTTCTTCCATAAAAGAGGAACTTTTAATCCAAAAGGACGAATTTTCAACAAAGCAGTGTGATTTTTGATCAAAAAGGATGACTGTTCAACAAAATAGTTGAATTTTTAACAAATTCATTAAGTTTTGAAAGAAAAATTGAATTTTTAATGAAATACATGAATTTTTTAACTGCAAAGATTAATTTCCACCCAAAAAGTCCAATTTTCAGGAAAAAAGATTTAAATTTAAACAAAAACAATTGAATTTTTAATAACAAAAAAGCTCGATTTTCAACTAAATAGTTAGGGTTTCATACACAACAATTTTAAAAGAGAGCGTATTTTTAACAAAATAGTCTAAATTTCAACCAAAGAGTTGAATTTACAGTAAAACCACAAAATTTTCAACAAGACAATTTTTTACAAAATACATGACGTTCAAAACGAACATTTGAATTTTCCAACCAAAGAGAAGAATGCATAATAAATAAAGATTTTTCAGTAATGAAAGAAGAAAAAGTTTTATTGAGAGGAAATTTCAAAAAACGTAACCCCAACTAAGTCGAATGTTTTTCCTTCTTTTATACATCTGTTTAATCAGACGATTGCAATGTTTTTTAGAAAATTATCGGGACAGGCTTACACGAACTCTAAACAACGATTTTTTTTTCATCGTCTAATCAGTCTTTTCGGGCCCTAATCGGATGTTAGCTAGCCTTTTAGAACCAAAACAACTCTAAGTTTTGAATCCAAACTTTTTTTTCAAATTTTCAAAAATATCCAGATTATTTAAAAGTATAAAAATGGAGAAACGCACATTAAAAACAAAGCATTTTTTCAAATCATCTAGACAGACTTTAGAAATTTTTTTAACGTCAACCGGCTAAAATAGTTTTACTAATATTTAATTAATAGACCGCTTTGACAACTCCACGTTAGCGGTCAGGACAATCCACCCTGGCCCTTAATAGTTCCCTGATAATTTTCTACACGGACAGAGTGGTCGTTTCACACGATATCTCCAAAAGCTGAATCTGCGACTGCGGAATAGTTACATTTTCAGTTAGAAAAATTTATTTTCATCCAAAAAGAAAACAATTTTTTAAGCAAAAAGATTAACTTTGGCTAAAATGATAAACCTTTAACAAAGAAATAATTTTTTAACAAAGTGGTTCAAACTTCAACCAATTAGTTAAATTTCCAACAAAAAAATATAACATTTCTACCAAAAGAGAAGAATTTTTAGATAGAAAAAGCCTTATAAACAAATATGCACACAAAAAATCTGCTTCGCGCTCGATAATGAATTTGACTCGTACTACGCTCTCGGTCTTTGTACTTCCTCGAAATTTATGCACAGACCTTTTAAAATTAAAGGTCAAGCATCGACAGCTCTAATATTGTGATTATGAAATCTCCTTCTTTTTTTTATTAAAGGTTAAGCATCGACAGGTGTAACACGGTGATTGTGGTTTCTCTTTTTTTAAACCTCCATTGACTTTAACGAACACATTCTCATCGCAAATTTCCTGCTTTGCACTCGATTTTGTCCAAAGTGCGAACTTTCCTGCATTAAGTTCAGCACGGTGTTCAACTCTATTATATCAAATAAATATTATAGTTATTTATGTACCTCGGTCTCAGACTGCTTATTCAAATATTTCAAAATAATGAAAATATTTCATTTTTCAAAATTACTTTAATATTTGTTCCGTATCTTGCACTAATTTTAATTCTCAGCTATAACCCTAAAAAATGTATACCATTTCAATAAATTTATATTATTTAAATAATTCATGTTATTATTTGCGATTAAAAAAAACTACGCTTCCTATCAAAATATTATAAATGACAAATTTCTAGATCTTTTTTGGTTGAGCATTTTTTCTCTATTAATTTTTTCATAGTCCGTGTCGTTTTCCCAAGACTAAAATTTTTGTTATTTTTCAAGATTAAAACGAAAACTACGCGTTTCATCAAAAAATGATTAATAACAAATTTGTAGCTCTTTTTAGTTAAAAAAACTTGTGTCTTTATTTTTGCGTCATTTTCCAAAAATTTAATTTTTCTAATTTTTAATATTATTTTTTACGAATAAAACCAAAAATACGCATCCTATCAATAAGAGATTAATAACGATTTTGTAGATTTTTCATGGGTGGACAATTTTTGCTTGTTCATCTTTTTCGTATCTTGTTTAAAAAAAATATACAAAGCAAATTAATCAATGAAAAGAATATTATATCAGTATGGCAGCAATACTTCATTTTCAAAATTCCCTAACTTTTCCTGAAGAATGTTTCAAGATAGATTTTTTTATAAACGGAATAAAACAATTTTAACTTCAAATTTAGAAATATCACATTTATTCTCTTTGAAAATGATTTCAAGCGTCCCTTATAGAAATTCCTTGACCTTTGCAGGATTTTTTTCAAAATCCCTGACATTCCTTGACCAATAAAATTCCCTAACTTTTTCCTGATTTTCATGTTTTCCCTGACCTACGCTCCTCTCGGATAGTGATTATACTGGCATGGTGCTTTTTTACTAGATGGGGTGAATTTATCAGCTTTTAAGCTGAATTTACTCTTGAACTATTACAAACACTAATTTGTGATCAGACTAATTCTAATAAATAGTGGACGAAATTTCGTTGTAATGCCGTTTTTTTAACAAAAAAGCTGTATACTTTCTCTCTCTCTCTCTGTCTCTCTCTCTTTCTCCATTTTAAGCTCACAAAATGAGAAATTCGAGGCATTTTAGACGTGAGGGTTCAGCGAGAAAGTGAACAAGAAAACTTGTCTTCAACTTGAACAGTGCTCTCTGATCCCAGAAGATCAACACGAACGGGAAA
>NC_046660.1:71113564-71133962 GCF_010883055.1 Belonocnema kinseyi | reverse complement strand
AAAAATGATTCGTTTCAATCTGCAGGGTTTGCTTATGAATACAGTCGAATATGGATTTAGTGTTTCTGGATGTAGTGTTTCCGAGAATTGAAGCCGCGTGACAAGGATTTATCGGCGGAGCTGCGGAGGGATGTGCAGTACTCCCTCAGGCGTCACAACACGGAGAGAGAAACAAGAGTGAGGAAAAACAGGAGAAACAAAATAGTTCTGAGACTCTGAATTTAATGCCTCGGTCGGCCACAAAATTGACATTAAATCCAGGTTTTACTGTATTTTGAGAATCATTTGAATTGAGCCTTTCAACTTTCTCTCAATTTCTTGAAAGATATCTTTTTATTTAAGTTTCTGTAAAAAGAATGCATTAAAGATATATATTCTAAATATATGTGTTCAGAATTACTCACAACAATTTCCTGGTGCCCTAGAAGTAGTTTTCAGAACTGTTTAAAGTTTAGGTGAACGTAAAATAACCTACTTTTTTCCTGAGCAATAATATTTAAATATCAGAATTCAAATTTCTGAACATTTCTTATTTTTGACGGTTGTTTTTAGTTTCTCTTATTAAATTTCCTAACTTTCCCATGATTTTCACATTTTCCCTTACCTGTGAACCATACATTAATTTTTAAAAATGTAAAGAATCGAATTGTGTTCTGAAAATATTTTTCACGCGAAAAATCAAGGAATTTTGAAAGTGAAGTTTTGTGAACCCCTGTCTAACGTAGTTTTATCTGAAAAATAAAAACTCAGAAAGTTTAGCTAGCTCAAAACCCTTGTAAAACGGTTTAATTCAGAACTACTGTACAGCGACACCCCACAAGCCATCACTGAGTATTTTTCACTTTTAACGAAACGATCTCTAAGTGATATATCGCAGAAAAAAAGTGTTCGGAAAAGCTCTGGCTCAGCTAAATCGAGTGAATGGAACGATATAAACTGCTTCGTTTTGTGTAAACACATTAGTATTTAAAACTGCAGTTGGTTCAAGTTTTAATTCACATTTACGATATGTACGGGCGTTTAATAACAGAGTAATTGAAACTGCGAACTTGATTGTATATACTGGATACTATCGCCACGTTTAATTCTCCCTATATTCACATTTTTGTATGTGTCTACTAAAATATTTATTGATTTATAAAAGTTTTATAAAGTTGATAAATTCCGAAAGAATTATTCCAAACTTCAGTAAACCATAATCTGTATATCTTTAGAAGATAATAATACTAAATTATGGAAACTTTTTTATCGAGTTCAGCCTCTGATTGCATAAAGTAAACGAGTACAAAGCATTAAAAAAGATCAATCATTTAACTCAAATTTTGTGAAAAATATTATCTGTGTGTACTACCAAAGAAACATTATAAACTTATAAAAACAGAATGGTAAATAATTTTCTTCTTTTATATAAAGAGAGTAAAGGAATAAAAGCTCTGGAAAAATATTTTAAAAGGTTTTAAAATGAATTAACTAAGGTCCTTAAACTAAAAAATCAATCTTGTACAAATTTGAGAGGGAGCAAGGACTTGAACAATACATTTTATTTGCTTAAACGGGAGTGTAGACCAAATTTACACGCTCGCACCATAAAAATGGTTTTTAAAGTTTAAAAAAAAATCCTGTAATGTTAAAAACATTCATTGAAGCCTACAAGTACATAAACTTGGCCTTTATTCCAATTAAAATAAATAAATTGTATCGTTAAATTCTTTGCTCCATCTCAAATCTTTCTAAAAATTATTGCTTAGTCGAAAATAAAACAAACAACATCATTTTGATCATTTACAAAAATTCGTTTATTCAGGCAAAAATATCTATAGCTTACAATTTAGTTAATAATTTGTTAATAACAATAAAAATTAAGAACTTGTGAAACACTTTCTTGGTTGAACATTACCATAATGTTACATATAACATGATTTAGTTCTAAAAATCATTTTTTCCGTTAAAAAATTCGGAATTAAATACTTTTTTATAATGTTCTTACTAACAGTAACAACTTCGAGTCGGTTTTTAAACTTATTTGGTGGAACTTTATCATTGAGTTACCAACAACATGATTTAGCAGAAAAAATTTCCGATAAAACATTCTAAATTAAAAATTTGTTTAAAAAATTAATAATAAAAATAAAATTTTTGACTTGCTGACACATTTTCTTGCTTGTTGTTTACCATTGAGTTACCTGTAACATTATTTGGTAAAAAAACATTTCCAATAAAACATTCTAAATTTAATATTTGTGTATAAATTTCTTAGGGTATATCATGTCACATGCAGCACGTCACACCTGAGGCATGACGCATCTGCGGCATGTCACACCTGCAGCATGTCACAACTGCGGCATCTCTATCTAGCGGCATTTCTCACATTGAAATTAACCATTTTTCGACATGTCTCACCGTACCCCTCTGACTGGTTACAGAAATGTGAGGGAGGCACCCCAGTGACTGGTGACAGAAATAATTTAAGGTCACACCCGTATCCCTTTCCTAACATCTCGTGGAAAGGCACCTCTGTTAGCACATGAATAACATAAAGGGCCACATAAATAAAAAACTTTAATTTCACTACGATAAATTCCGCTCGGGAGAGAAGCCGCTAGGTAGAGATGCCGCAGGTGTGACCTGCCGTGGATGTGACATACCGCTGATGTGACCTGAACCCTTTAAGTGCCTGAAACAGGATTTAATAGAAAAAAACTTTTGTTCAAATATTTTTAATTAAAAATGGTTTTTATAATATTGTTGTTAAAGATAAAAATTGCAAACTAGTAAAATACTCTCCTGGTGTAACATTGCCACTGAGGTAACTGCAACATGATTTACTAACCAAATTATTTCTTCGTTACAAAATTCTATATTTAATATGTTGTTTCTAAGAGTGTAATAAAAGTAACCAAATATTTAACGTTTGCATTTTCCTCTAGTTGAAAATCATAATTTTTAGTTGATTTTTAACTATTTTAATAAACAAAAAAACAGGAAATCGAAAAAATTCAAATATGTACCATTTTTTAAAAAATGTTTATAACAATAGTCATTATTAATGCATGGTCACTTTTTATTCTTAAAATTACTCTTGTTGGAGATTCAAACATGTTTACTTTCAACCCGTTTTTTTCTCCGGTCTATCTCCGCATTCCGTTCATTGTTTTTATAATTTTTTTATAACAACTGGAATGAATTCTAAACTACATATTCATCTTTCTGAAGCAAATGTACTTCTACTAAAAGCGAAATAAAAAAATCGGACTTCGCTTTCTTCTGAAGCATTTAATGCTGAACATTTATTTCAATAAAATATCGACATCAGTTAAGAATTGTTGGCTGTAGTTGATTATGAACAGTAAAATTCCCAATCCAGCTCACTGCACCGTAGGGGTCTGTTAGGGTTGGCAACCCCATATGATTGATACACAGAATTCTTTGTTCGGAAGTCCTCTAGGAGTCCTCGAACTTTTCTGCAACATGTTCCTAAGACCTAAACTCTCAGAAGTTATTTCAAAAACCCAAAAAAGTGTTTTTTTCTCATGTGTATTTTACATGGGAAATTCAAAGTTCCTGGAGGCACTTATAAAATAAAAATGTATAGAAAACAAAAATAGGCAATTGCTTTTTTCGTATTTGGAAGCGAATCAAGGGGATCATTGCCCTCGATAAAGAAAATTTTTTTGGACAACCCTACTCTACAAGGCAAAAGCCCCTGTCCATAGACTAAATATTATTTCAAGGCATCTCTGATCACATTATGTTAAATTAAGGCCGAGTCAAAACGCCCGGACAGTAAGTACGTCTATGTGCGATAATAGCACCGCCGGGTCTAAACGTATTGACCTGTTAAGTGGGAAGGGGAGCTGAAAAAGTTAAGGGTTGTGGTTTCTGTTTTCGGAAGTATGTATACTACCTTGAACTAAATACAAATTTTGTCAGACATGTGTATCTCTAGGGTGACCAGATGGCTTGATGGAAAAATATTATCCCACTTCTTATCCCCTTCAACCTCTTATCCCTCCACCCTAATACAATTCAATTTCAGATACGTTAAAAATAAAGGGGTTGCTACAAAATACCAATTTCGAAATAACCTACACTTCCCTGCGACTTCTCCCTGACCAATTATTCATTTTCTCTGGACATTACAAATTTTTTCTTTCATGTTATATTTTCAACCCAATAAATTAACTTTCAACCAAGAAGGTCGATTTTCAATTAATAAGATTAATTATCTACAAAAAAGAAATAAATTTTCGGCCAAGAACATAAATTGTCTATAAAAAGACGAATTTACAACAAATTGCATGCATTTTTAAACAAATAGTTGAAATTTCAACCAAATAGTTATATTTTTAACTAAATAGTCAAATTTTGAACTAAAGAAGATAAATTTTCAACTAAAGGCGGAGTAGCTTAATCTTCAGTAATTTAGAACAAAACAAAAAAAGAATTTGTAATCAAATAGTTATATTTTTAACCAAAGAAATAAATTCTCATATTGTTCAGAATTTATTTCGATGAATCTTTAAAAAAAAATAATTTTTAAACAAACAGTTAAATTTTCAACCCAAAAGATGAATTTTTAAGCAAAAAATACGAGTTTTCACAAAAACACATGAATTTTCAATGAAAACAAATTTTTAAACCAAAAATGGAATAGTTATAACTTCAGTAAGTTAGAAAAATTAATTTTTGACAAAAAAGAAACTAGCTTTCAACGAAAGAAAAATATTTTCTACCAAACATGGGTTAATTAAATTGTCAGCACGAAAAAAAACTTTTCAATCAAAAAAAAAAAGAAGTTGCAACAAAATAGTTACATTTTTAATCAAACATAAAATTTAACATAAATAATTATGAATCTTGACAACAAAAAAATGAATTTCGAACCAAATAACTGAATTTTCAATCAAGAAAATGATTTTTTAAATATAAAGAATAATTTTCTATAAAAAAGGCCAATTTTCAACAAAATACATGTACCTGATGTTCCGAACGTTCAAATGAACGAAATATTTTCTCCCATTTCTATTTACCTCATAAATATTGTTTTAACTGCAATTTAAAATGTGCATTATAAATCTGTTTTAATATTAAGTTATTTCCAATGTATATGTATGTATATGTATACAAACATTTAAGAACCTTTTCTGGTTTACAAAGTCGTCAGTAAAAAATTTCGTTCATTTGAACGTTCGGAACTTCAAGCACATACAAAATACTTGAATTTGTAACGAACAAAACAACTTTTTAACAAAATTGGAATACTTATAGAAAAGACCCTCAAGCGTCCAACCATCGATTTTCTGCTTACGAGATTTTATATTAATCAGAACTAGCTCTTTGAACTGGTGAAGTCAGCGAAATTTTACATGCCATTTCTAATATAAAAAAATAAGCGTTCGGAGGGCGTTATGTCCGCTCGTCGCCTCTTCTCTTGTATTTTCTCAGATCGCGTCACCTGTATTTTCTGCTAAGAAATTAATTTTTTTAGAAAAAAAAAGAATTTTCAAAAAAAGAATGTAATTTTTTACCAAAGAGTTTAGTTTTCAATAAGAGACAAGGTCCATCAAGTTAGCACCTTCACAATCGAAATTTTCAAATTTCTTTTTACCCGAATTTTGGGCTATTTTCAGACTGTCTTGCTGATTTTTGAAATCTACTACTTATTTTTAATTCAAATTTCGAGTGGAGGTGCTGATTGGCTCAAGCCAATTGGACAGAATTTTGGGATTTTTTGGGCTCTTCAACGCACCAACATACAATTTCCAAAAACCAACCCTACTAACAATAAAAATACCCCCTGTGAAAAAACTTAAATTTGGAAAAACGCCACAATGTTGGGCTCTCAAAAGACAAAAATGGCACCCCCCTCCCATGTTCAAAAAACCACCCCCTTACCATAAATAAAATCTGCAAAAAACAAAGTACACCGAACTCTCGCCTTCTGCCCATTGCTGGGGATTGGCTTCAAATAGCCTTGACCACAATTCAAGGGGATCCAAATTTAAACAGTCAGGGCGGTCAAAACCATTTCCAATTGGAATTCATAATATTGCACAATATAATCCTCTGAAAACTCACGTACTGTGGCCCTTTCGAAGTGAATGTAGCTACCATCTTCCGCCCTGCGCTCTGAGAAACTGCGTGGGTCAGCAGTTCTAGGAAGGCCGAGAACGGGGTGGAGGTTTTTTACAAAGTCATATTGATTTTTAACGTTGAGGATTGAAGCCCAACAATCTGAGTTGGTTTCTTTGAGGAGCCCAAAACTCAGTGACTGTATTGACACTGTAAATTCTCAAAAATTATTTTTTTATAAAGTCATATATGCGTGGTATCAAGGGCTTTTTTTAATTAACGTTAAAAATCAACCCCTACTTACCAGGCAGACATGAATTTGTCAAAAAATAATCTTTTTCAGAAATGTAAGGTGTCAAAAGAAACTCTGATTTTTGGGATTCTCAAAATACCAATTTCGATTTTTGGACATCAAACCTTAACGTTAAAAAACAACCCCTTTGTACACCGTCAGTATGATTTTGCCGAAACATAATATTTTTGAGAATTTTACATTATCATTAGAGTTTCTCATTTTTGAGCTTCTCAAAAATACCAAATTCTATTTCTGGGCTCTAACCCTTAACGGCAAAAACCAACCCCCTCTGCACACCGTCAAAAGGACTTTGCTGAAAAATTATATTTTTCAGAATTTGTGGGGTGAATAAAGTCTGTGATTTTGAGACTTCTATAAAATCCAAATTCGAATTTATAGAGATGTTGTTTTTAGATGTTAAATTAGTTTTAGGAAAGAAATTTGTAAGCATTCAAAAGCCCAAAAAAAGGCCAACACTACTTTAAACTTCGTTGTTGCAAGGTATGAGTTTTTACGAAGGGGGTGGTTTTTTTTACATAGGGGTGGTTTTTAGATTTTTTTAGTGCATTCGAGAGACCAAAAAAAGCTCAAAATTCTGATGCACTTTGTTTTTTGCAGATTTTAATTTTGGCAAGGTGATGGTTTTTTGCACGTGAGTGGTGTTTAGCTCAAAATAAGACTAAAATTATAGTGTTTTTCGTTTTTTTTTCGAGTTCAAGCTTTTACACATAGGGTAGTTTCAGTGTTAGCAGGGGTGGTTTTTGGAAATTGGTTGTTGGTGTGTTCGAGAGTAAAAAAAAAGCACAAAATTCTGCCGTGCTTCATTTTTATTTTTTAAATTTGTATATCGTGGATATGATGGCTCGAGTCAAGTCGCACATCCACTCCAAACTACAATTTCAAAAAAAAGTAGTGGAGCCCTAAAATCAACAATACAGACAAAAAAGCTCAAAATTCTGCTATAAAGAAATTTAAGAATTTCGTTTGTATAGGTGCTAGCTTGATGGACCTTCAAATATATGAATTTTCATCTAAAAAAGATAAATTTTTAACCAAAAGTGGAATGCTTAAATTTTTAGCTAAAAAATGAAGTTTCAACAAATTGAAAATGATTTCTCAACAGAAATTTAAAATAAAAATAATTAAACAAATATATTTTATGGATGTGAACTTTTTGCAATTAATGGAATGGAAGCTTCTAATGTGTCCCCTAAAGGGTTTACATTTTTCTTGCACTTTTTTCTTTATTCCTTTACATAATCCCCACATACTTACTTGGTGATCGAAGGGGGGGACCACCCTCAGTTTAAGGTGAGTTTCGTACCACCAAGAGCAACAGCTTTAACTACTTAGAGAAAACCTTTTTCTCTAGAGGTACCGGTCCCACGACTCTCCGGAGATGAACAACTTCCCTTACTAGGCTAGTGTCCACCGAGGCTCTTCCACAGAGTGCGAGGCTGGAATCGAACCCGCAAGCCGACGAAGTGGGTCCAAAGCCTATGCTTTAGCCCCCACGACCATCGTCCCACTTTTTGCAATTAATGTTATTTTCAATTTAAACAATAATTTTAGAAACTTAAAACAATAAAATAATTTGTAAAGGAAATATTTGATTATTGTATTTTCAACAATAATATTTATTTAAAAAAATAAATAAATTCGGAATTTTATAATTTGGCATTTTTCTGTGGTGAATTTAAAAATTCGGTAATATTGTAAATCGTGGATTTTCCAATAATTCGGGAATTTTATAGCGTCGGGAGTTTTATTTTTCGAAATTTTTCTGTCATCCCGTTTAAATTCAGAAATTGTCTAGTGTGGATATTTCATAATTCGGAAATTTTATTATCAGGGAATTTTATTATTCGGCAATTTTATTACTTGGGGATTTTCCTCTTCGGGAATTTCATTTTTCGGGATTTTCCCGTCGTCCCACTTAAAATACAAGAAAACCTGCGAATTTTCAATTATTCTAATCGATGCGTAGATTAAAAACAATCTAACTTCAAAAATTAATCTATTCTTCCAGACTTGGAAAAAATAACGACTTTATAAATACGTCACATAATACTTTTTGTCAAACGAGTCCTATTTGCAAAAAAATTCGTTACTAAATTTTATAACTGGATACAAGCGACATATTTATTTATAGACGTGCGAATTTCATAAAAAAATGTGCGAACTAGGAAATTTATTTTGAATTCAATTCATAATTCTTACCTTGTTAGAATATAAACAATGTAAACAGCAACTTGCGATAACATAACCTATTTTGCGTCTTTTCACACTCACGAACCGTAAGATACACTAATTAATAGTATCCACAATTAACATCACTGTAATAAAACTTTTCCACGAACACTTCGTATACTTTAAAAATCAAGTAAACTATTAATTAAACCCGTTTTAAGACAGTTAAAAATTCCTACTAGAATGCATCGTTATATGAAACTGGCGCGATTTTAACTGAAACTGAAATTTGTACTTTTAACTGTTGGCACTTCCGAGAAACTGACCAATGACGTGAGTCTATTCAAAATTGTTTGAAATGATACCGTTCTATTTTAAATTGAATTTAAATTTCAAAATTCGACTTAAAATAAAAGATCAATAATCAATTATTCAATTTTAAACGGTTTTCAATTAAAATAATCAATTTTTCAACGCCTAGATAAAAATTACTATTTTAAAGCTGCATTGTAAGAAGTTAATACTATTTAAACTTACAAGAAATATGAAATATAAACTGAGAATGTTAAGATAAAGTAACTGAAATATTTTTTTGTTAAAATGTTGCAAATAGTCGCGGATTACTGAACTAAAATTTAATGTAAACTACATTTAATTACTATTTTTCAAATTTCCCTGACTTCCTTGACGAAGTTTCATTTTCCTTGACCATTAATATTCAAGGACCAGCTTTTCAATATTGTAAAATTTCTAACATAGAAGATCTTATAAATGGAATAAAACAATATCAGATTAAAATTTAAAACTTTCAAAGTTATTTATGTCAAAAATAAAAAAATACTTTTTCAACTAAATTGTTACATTCTCAACCTACGAAGATTAATATTTAACCAAATGGTAACATTGTTAAGCAACAAAGATCAAACTTCTATCAGAAACAGGTGAATTTTCGACCAAAGAAGATTATTTTTTAACAAATTAATTCAATTTCTAATAAAATAATTAAATTTTTATCAAATTGTTGAATTTTGACAATTTCAAACTAACTAAAAACAAAAAAGACTAATTTTAAACTAAAAAAGTCGATTTTCTATTAAAAATGTAAAAATTGCATTTTCAGATTAAAAAAGTTAATTTAAAAAAATAAAAAAAATAATCTTCATTCGAATAGTTTAATTTTCAAACAAAGAAATAATACATTTTTAATTAAAATGGTTCAATTTTGACCTCAGTAGTTGAATTTGCAAGTAATCTGATGAACCTTCAATAAAAAAAATGATTTTGAAACAAAGTGGTTCATCCTTCTACCAAATATTACAATTTTCAACTCAAAAAGATGCATTTTTAACAAATAATGGAATAGTAAATATTTCAACCAAGTGAAACAATAAATTTTAAATAAAAAATAGCTTGACTCAAACAAAAAAGACAAATTTTCAAAAAAAATAGTTGCATCCTGAACAAACAATTGAATTTTTATCAAAAAAATATGACATTTCTACTAGAACATATACATTTTTAAGCAAAAAGGACGAATTTTCAATGTCAAAATCTGAATTTGCAACAAAAATTCAATTTTTTTTACAAATATATTTGAATCTAACTATAAATTAAAAAAAATAAGTAACAGAAAAAATCGAGGATAGGGACAGGTAAATCAGAAGGCCACGAATTGAAATTGTACATAAAGACGATTTTTATTTTAAATACTTCTTGGACACCGATACTTTTGTGTTTTACCTCTCCACTGTCTTTTAAACCACCGTAGGCGCTATTATCGCGTATTCGCGTTTATTTTTGTACGGCTTACTCTCAATGATTCAAAATCTGTTAAGACTTTGGGAAAATGGTCGCGTGATCGCTGCGAAACGTTCGAGTGCCGATGGAAAAGAGCAATTACTATCATACGGACTATTATCTTTATTTTTACCATCTAACTATAAAATGCGAGTCATCCACCGTTTCTCGAGATGGACGAACTATTAGTACACAAAGTACTTTTTCAAAGATCGGTACAAATTACAAAATTCCTCGATGACAACGAAACCCATTTCGCTCGACTAGCGGGCGTTTCGCAGCTTCTTTTCACTCTGCGAAGACGAACTAGCCTATAAAAAAGCGAAAAGTTGCTACGGAATTCATCATGCCAAATTACAACAATTTCATCACAAAACAAATCCCGTCACGACCTTTCGCAAATAGAAATCTGTCGAACGTCGCCCACAATTCACAGGGATCAATTTTCCTATTCAAACATTTTAAACTAATAAAATTATTTCGATGTCTCAACTTTCTTTTTAAATACACTGTGATGTACGAAAAGAAAAATTTAATATTTTCTGTAAAAAATTTACAAACCACTTCATGCACTCTCTGCAGGAAGTATTTCACAAGATTTTATTAAATTAATGAGTATTTTCCTTCATTTAGACTGATAATATTAGTAGCATATCTATGGCAGTTCCGCGCCAGTTACCGACCGATGGTAATTATCCGATGTCGGTAACTCAGCATGGAACAGAACCTTTCTCAGTCGGTAGGTGCAGCAGTACTGTCAAAGCTATAGTAATAATATTAATCGAAAAAATCTCTCTATGTTAAGTCTCCTCTGTTGCTTTACATTTTTTATCTAGCTGCTTTCGCATATAATATAAATGCGTCGAAAAGTATAATATACGCACATTCATTTTATTTTATTACGTTCTCTTTAGCTAAACTCCATCCCTGTTCATCGTTCCAGCGTGAAATTCGACAAGGTGAAATCGTAAACATTATTCGTAGGTCGGAACTAGATACGGATATTCGATCAAGCATCATGAATATGTTTTACAATCTATTAACGCCAACAATCAGCCGATTTTTTAAACGCTCTTTTCCTACTTACTTCTCTCACTCTTTCTTTTTTTTCTTTCTTTCTTTCTTTCTCCCTTTCTTTCTTTTTCTCACATGCACTTTTTTCTCTGTCAAACACGCTCACAATCACTCGAAATATCCAGTATTATCGTTATAATAATAATTATTATTACTATTATATCCGCAGCCCCATATACACAGTGGCCGAACGCAAGCAACAATATATACACATTAAAAAGCGTTGATACAAGTACATCGGAGGGACTTGCGAGACCAAGGTTTCGCCTTAGGACCCCCAAATAAAAAAGAAATGCATCAGTTTTTATCCGGACTATTTTGAAAATTTAGGAATGCATTTCTAACATGAAAACCTTTTTTCAAATTATGTTTTTGTCGCCCCATTTGCTCGACTTTTGAATTTCTTTTTCTTGAAATACTTGCCAAAACCAGAAAAGTTCTTATTTCTAGAGTCGTTACATTTTTCCGAATGTATATTTCGTGTTCCAAATCAAAAGATATAAAACTATTTTATATTCTCAAGAAAAGTTTCAATTATGGAAACAGTCCAAAAATGCAGTACAGAATAGTAAATCGATCAATCATGTAAGAAAAATACGATCGGAAATTTATAATTGTTTATTAAACCTTTCATTTTTGCCCTCAAATGACTTTAAAGGTCTTAAAATAAACAAATATATGGTAATTGTGAATCATCTAAATTTTTACAACTTAAATTTAGAGTCTTTAAATTAAAACTTCTGTATTTCTGCAGGCTTCAAAATAAAAATAATTCAATCCTATGTGCTTTTAATTTGGAATTATTCCAATTTACATATTTTCAACTTTAATGTTTTTAAGCGAAAAGATATTATACCTTAAATTATGCAAATTATCACGATTAGAATTATTTAAAAATAGTTCAATTTGTAACTCCTGAAATTTAAAATTGTTCCACTTTGCACGTTTCCAGTTTCAAAATTTCCTAAAATAGTTTTAAATATTTTAAGCGTTTGAATTTCTAACGATTCAAAATTGGAATTATCTCATTTGTCTTCTTATATTTAAAAAAAAACATGTTTGGGAAGTAAAATCATGAATTTTTCGGTTTTAAACATTTTTTTCAATTACAAATCCAGTACAAAAGGTTACATTTTTAAATCCTATGTATACAAAATTACACAATTGTAAACGAATAAAATTTAAACTTTATATTAGAAAAGTTCAATTTTAAATGTTTCTTTTAGACCTCTTTAAAGTTTTGTGCCTAAAAATTGAAATCGTTAAAATTCAATCTCTCACAACCACAAATTTCAATGAATTAAAACTTTTAAAATTAATTTAAAACTTTACCATTTAAATGTATGCAGAAATACAGACCTATAAAATTGGTTTAAAGCAAATAAAATTTTTAATTAAATAATTTAAAGCAATGAAGCTCAAAATTTGACATTAGGATAATAAATTTTTTATATTAAATAATTTTGAACAGCAAAATTAAATTGTTAGATTAAAAATACAACCAATAGAAATTATACATCTAGAGTACAGATATGGGAATTTGAGCGTAATATACATAAACATCATTTATATTTTAATTATACCATTTAATTATGAGAGCTACATTTTTCTCTCAAAAAGGTTCAAAGCGACATGAATTATCTCTCAAATGAGCCGAAATGAAGAAATTTTGTCAACTTTTTTGACGAGATATTTCAAAAGTAATGCAAATTTAAATAATTTCTTAAATATAAATAAAATCTAATATGTACACTTAGTATTTTTTAATGTCCTTCGAATCATTTTCAAGGTACATTTCTATAAAATCACACCAACGTATCACCATTATGAAAACAAATAATTAATAGTAAAAATTTCAATATTTTTTCTGCTGAAAAAAATATTTTTTTAAATATATAAAATAAGTATTCGTGATGTTTCTATTAGTTTAAATATATATATATATTCATTTAATGTTTATTATTTTCTACCACAGTCTTTTTTTATAGAGAATTCCGATAGCTTTCTACCTCTTTAAAAAAGAAAATGTTAACTCTTATATAATTAACATTAAAATTACTGAATGGAACATCCATTAATTACGTAAAGATGATTTTTTAGATATTATACGCCCTACCCCTCCGGTCTCTCACATTTTTTAAAGGATTTCCAGGGAGCTCAACTTTTTCAATTCCTTGACTCTATATTTATTGGACGTACGTAATTTTAAATGTAACATAATACAAAAAAAATGTTTTTTTTAATAATAAAGAAGATGAAGCTTACATAATAAATTATTTGGACCCCACCCAAATTAGGATTAGTAAGCTTTTCCGGACCCACTCTCCCCAAAAAAAGTCTTACGTAAATAATGGACGCCCAATAAGGAGTTATTGAAAAAATTCAGATTAACCCCTCTCTGAGAGGTAAATAATAAATAAATTAAATTAAAGGGGATTTCAAAGGGTTTTCCCAATTTCCCTGCCAGCTAGGCACCTTTTCCTATTGTTCGGTTTTTTGAAGAAAAAAGCCTGAGATCCAAATTTCGATTCATTGGATTTGGAATCTAACAATTTGAAATTTAAAACTAAAACTGAATTCTTTCAATTTAAAATTGCTTAAATAATAATCCTGAAAGAAAAAAGAGGCAATGCGTAAATAAAAAAAATTGAAATGCCCAAATTTATAGAGTTCAAAGACTTTTTTACTTGGGGCAATATTTAAAGTTTCATTTCAGTCGCGCTAGACCTTTTTAGTGTCCCATTGGTGCTCTCATTTCAAATTGACAATTCGGCCGCTTCCTCGACCTCGCGTGTCTCTCGCTTGCTCTTTATTCTCTTTTCTTCTTTCTTTTTTCTCTTCGCGACTTCTCGCAACTCTTTGAAAAGTTACAGGCTCTTTGGAACGACACTTGTTTTGACAACTGTCACAGGACACGGCATGTTGGATGCATAAATATTATATATTATATTTATACATAATATTTATGTATAATATTTATATATAATATTTATATATATAATTATGCATGTTATGTATAGCCATATTTATACATATACGTAAATACCTTAACTCTACCTAAGAAGCCCTAATACTGCACATATCTTCAATTTTACATCGATATCCACTTTGCCTTCTCGCACCTTTCCTCTCACATTAAAGACTATAGATATCTAAGTCAATCCAAAATATGAAATATTTCAAAAAAATACATTATCCTAAAAAATATAATAGTAATAGTAGACTGAGTACATAACACATCAGGCATTCTGTCCCTGGTGAAATCACATAATTATTTGGGCTGTAATATATATTTTTTCCAAGGCAAAATATGAGACGCATTTTTTGTTTTTCACAGAAAAAAATTAATAACTTAGGGACACTTTTATATTTAGATAAATTTTGAAAAAAAAAAGAATAACTAAACTTTTTTCGGGAACAAATTAACTTACAATAGGACCTCTTGGATCGGATCTTAATTTTTTCGTCTCTGTGTTTAAAGTTTAGTATAATTAATAATATAAATTTGTAATTTATATACGACGGTAAAAAATAGCTACAAAAATTAAAATTATCACCACATATCTAGATTATTAAACGGGAGATATCCTGTAAGTTTCCTCCTCGCTGTACTATTCCTTAAAACATAAAAACTTTTTTCTTATAGTGAAAAAATTTTTTTAATTATAATTTCTTTTTAAAAACATTCGCGTCTTGAAGAAGCTAAAATCATATATTAGAAATTTCTGTCCTAATTTTACCAACCCGTTTTAAAGTTTTATGATGTTACATGATCGATAACACGATAATAAGGGATGATCTAATTTTGCCGAAAAATAAGAATCAAGAATGCTGAAAAATTCCGAAAATATAATAAAATTAATGAAGCTGGAAAAATTACGAAATTTCAAACAACCAAAATTTTGAAACCAGAATTTTTATATCCCAAAATTTTAACTTGAAGAAATTATTATTACCGAAATTTCGGTACAGGTAGCCATAGCCAAAAATAAAACATTATTTAAAGCGACAAGAATATTGAATAGAATTTTAACGGGGATTTTCAAATTCGGTAATTTTGAATCTAATTATTTCGGAAATTTTAAAGTCGGTTTTAAAAATGATTTAATTTCAGGAATTTAATAATTTCGTCAATTTTTATGTTATTTAGCTTTCCTTTCGGAAAATTCTCTAGTTTTATTTTCTTTCTTCATTTGAAATTTCGGAAATTATATTTTTGGTATTTATAAACATTTTTTATTTTTATTTTCCGCAAAATCATTTAACCCCAGTGATAAATTTAAGAAAATGAAGTTACAAGTTTCGTAATTTTTAACGTAATTTTAGGAAAATTCAGTTGCAAATTTCTAAACTTTCAGGTATAATTACAGAATTTTCTGATACATTGCACTTGAAAAATACAAAATTTGTGACAAAAAATAATTTCGTTTCGAGTCATGGAAGTTTTATGCCGTTACATGTAACAGAAAATCGCGAAACTTTTTTCGTAATTTGAGGTAAATTTACGAAAATTCCATTACAATTTCGTAATTTTATTTGTTTAAATCTGAAAATAGTTACAAATTTCGTAAATTTAAAATATGGGTTCTTTAAAGTAACGACAATTTCTAACAGTGCACATTTATAGAACATAAAGTTAAATAATTTCAAAATAACAGATCTTTTAAATTTAAAACTATTAAAATTAATGAAATTATTATTTTCGAGGGTCTTTTTTAATTAACTTTACTTCTCACTTTACAATTTTTGCCTTTCCTTTTTTTCCTGCTAAATATTAATCTTAATAAAAATCGAAAAAAATCAAATGTAGCCTTTTCGAGAAAATGCATTTTTTATGTTTAACGAAAACTTTACGCCATTTCGGTAATTTTTTAAAATTTTCAAGATTATTTAAAGGATTTAAAAAATGTAAAGTGGAGTACAAAAAGCTACCAAAAATTATATTACATCAAATTGTTCCCAAGATACATTTTTTAAAAGAAAATTTTAGTTATTTTCATATTTCACCTAAACGTACAGAAGGCCCCTAAGTTAGTGAATTTTTTCTATGAAAAAGAAAAAATACGTGTCTGATATTTTGCCTTGAAAAACAATACATTTAAACTTTAAAAAATTTCGTATCATGACCAGGAGCAGACAACCCGATCTCATAAGAAATCGTTAAATAGCTTCTTTTTTTAATGTTTTGGTATTCTTTCTTTCTTTTGACATGGAACTGAATTTCATAAAATAGTAATTCAGAATTAATTACAGAAAAAAATATCATCAGCACACTGAATTTACGAAATGGGGCATAAAAGGACTTATCTAATGCCCTTTTCCCCAGCGTGAAACTTTTTATTGAAATACTTCACATTTCTTTGGTCTCTTATCTCCATCGATTCGCCCTAAAATTTACCGGTGTTTTTTTTTGCACAGACCAAAAACAAAACTACTTATGTATCTGTAAATTTATCATGTGTGAGCAAAATTTTATAACTTTTATTACTAAACTAAACTGAACTAATTAAAAAGCTCCACTAAAATCTTAGTTTTTAAATATTTTATTTATAAATCTGTGATGCATAATGTTACGAGATACATAATCTTAATTGAAAGCTCTGTGCAGATTTAATTCGAGAGGCCTCATTGCTTTTAGGCCGACCGTACAAAGGGACTTGGTGAGCGATCGAAGAGCTAAAGTTCGATTAACCAGGAACGACTAAATAATCAGAAAGCTTCCTTTCGCACAAAATACCAATCTTAATCGTTCCTTTGAGATCTTAAGAGAAGAAAAAACATTACGGGCGTATTCTATTAATGATTTTTTTAGGCTTTTAGGCTTTTAGGCTTTAGGTACGAATAATGAGACTGTGAGAAAAGAAAAACGTTACGATCTGTTCTAGAAAATTCCATAGCAAAAGGCTTCTGTTGGCTCATTATTCGAACCAGTCCATGCAGTACTAATTAATCTCGAGTAAAAAGCTACCAGCACAATCGTCCCTTCGCTCAATTCTGAATCCGAAAGAATGTACTTTGATGAAAAGAACAGAGTTTTAAAATTCTTCTGAAAAATTCTGAATCTTTTCGGGAAATATCTGCTTTTGATTCTGAGGGCAAAAGATTCCGACTTTTCCATTAACATAATTAAACAATAAACATAAATTTTAAAAAATTCAAAATAAAAACAAATAAAATCCGATTGCAGAATAACGAAGGCACGATCAAGGCAGCACTACTTGTTCGTGGTCATTTGCAAAAGTTACACTACAAATATGTTCATATGAATGTACAAAATCTTGGTACGATCAAAAGGGAATGAACGATCCGTTTATCAACTCTTAACCAAGCTTAACGATTAGGTTTGCGCTTTATCACTATCTTAATCGCTTTTATAAATACGACAACACACACGCATTTTTTTCTCGTTTGAAGGCGCTGTATTTGATTTGATTGTGAACTGATTATTAGCATGATATCAGAGTATCGAGAAATCGATCGCGCTACCTCAAATTCACGCCTTCGAACCGAAAAACACTAGAAAACACTTAGATTCCCAAAGAAATGTTCCTCGTCACACGCCAGATTCCAAAACTGCAGCAATAGCAACATCCGAAAGCATCTGGACTAAAAAGGACTCAGAGATTATAATAAAACTAAAATTAAAACTAAAAAAAAATACCTCATTTTGCATTTTTTACTGGATCTATCGAGTTATATTTTAAACTTGTACTGATATCGAAGTTTATAACATCTTTACACAGCTTTCAACTATTTTCTCTGTATATATAATATAATATATATTTATATGTATTTAAAAATGTTATCACACGTGAAAGTAACATTCGTCGCATCGACCAATGATTTTAGATGTTGAATCGCTGGAATGTACCATTATTATCGTCTTAACATCAAGTTCCATAAAATTATGGCACATCTAGATGACACTTGTTTCCTACTCAAGCACATTTCGAAATCGCAACGCGAACGAAAAATAATACGTCGAAAAAAAATCACAAATTTGGATATGCGTCTTCTTTGAGCTTCAAGTACAAAGCGACAAATGCGAATTCAATTATTTGCCTTATAATCCATTTACTTTGTACGACTCTCTGGAATGACATTATTTAGCCGAAAAACAAATAGAAAATTTCCGAAAAATTAAAATTTCCCAAATCTCCAATTACCGAGAAAGAAAAATAACACTACCGACATTTTTAATTAACACAACTGGAATATTCTGAAAGCAAAAGTTAACGAAACTTTCGCATCGCCCCAAATTTCAAGATGAGTAGTAAAATTTCCAAACCTGCCAATTCCAATTTCCGTAATTAATGAATTTTCGAAATTTAAAATTCCCGAAATTTTCAACTTCCCTCAATTTATTATTTACAGAATTTCAAATGCCCGAAAAAAAAATAAAAATCTGATGGACCGGGGTTCTCCTGGTTTATTCTCGACCACATTTTATTCCCCAACAAATTTAAATATGTCTTTTTATAATTTGTTCCTAATAAATTTATAGAAATAGAAATAGAAACATAATATACATCTAGAAAATTGATGTCGTAGATAAAATAAATATTTAATTACCACAGACTAATTTGAGCTTTGACCAGAAATTTAATTAAATTTAAACTTTTAAAATCAATTTGAAACATTCAAATTTAAAAATAAGCAAAAATATAGACCGATACAGTTGGTTTACAGGAATGTCAAATTTCAAATTATACAATTTTAACAACTTTACAATTATACAATTATAGAAACAATGAAGTTAAAAATTAGACTATAGTATAGAAAATATATTTTTTATATTAAATTTTTTGCTCAGCAAAATTAATTTCTTAAAAATACAGCTAATTGAAATTTTAATCCTAATGTTTTTGTATCCTACTTAGAGTGTCTAGTGAGGAGGAAGTTTGAAATAATCGGATTTTTCTCGATTTTTTCCGACCACATATTTTTTCCCCTCGGCCAATATATTGAAAAAAATTTTCTATCAAATAATCCAAGATGAAGATATTTCGTCAATTTTTAAAGAAGATATTGCAAAAGTAGTACAAATTTTCATTCTTTAACATTTAAATGCAACGTGTTTAAAATTAAAACAAAAATGTTGATATTTTTTCAGCTGAAACAAATATTTTTGTAAAATATATGAAATAAGTATAATCATGAGGTTCCTATGAAAATGTATTTAAAACATATATTCATTTAATTTTATTATTATTTTCCTAAGGATGAGATCATCGAATTTTTCAAACTTCTTTGTCTCATCTTTTTAAATTATTTATTATATTCGATTTTATTTCAATTCTAATAAAACATTGAAATTTGCACTATTTTAAAATGTTTTCATAAATAATTGACAAAAATCCCTTGATGTCTCTGTAATTTCGCTATATCTTCTATAAAGAATTATGAAAGCTTTCAACCTATTTAAGAAAAAAAATTAGATTTTGCGATAGAAAAAAAAATCCGATCCTAAATAAAATACCCGGCACGTATATAAAATAAACTATTATTCTAATAAATGCAATATAGATACAAGATTTTTTTCGGCTATTTACAATTTCTGTAATTGACCAATTTCGGGAATTTGAAATTTCTGTAATTTACTCAATTTGAAAATTTAAGGTTTCGGAATTTTTAAAATTCATGTTTTAAAATGTCGGTAATTTCAAATGTCCTCATTCTTATAGTTTCTTTAACCTTCACTTACAGATTATTTCAATTTCGTTAATAAAAAATGTCAACAGTCAATTTCTTTTCGGTAATGGGAAACTTTGAAAAGGTTCTATTTCGGTATTTTTCGAAAGTCGGAATTTTGAATTTCCAGTAAAATGATGTCATCCCACCTTCTTTATTTAATAACGTCTTTTAAAAATGCAAATGATTATTAAATAAGCGTTATTACAGTTTGCTGTAGATGTTTTCTTGGAAGTAGTGAACCTGATCGTTTAAAAAAATAAACGTTGGAATAGTAGG
>NC_046660.1:71039661-71113464 GCF_010883055.1 Belonocnema kinseyi | reverse complement strand
TATGTATGTAGTAGTTGTACGTAGAGGCCTGTGCAAGAATAGAAAGTGACGAAATTGAAAAATAAAGCATTCATCAAGGAAAAGCAACATCGAGTATGTTTCATATAATTTAATGGCTACGATCGAGTACCGATTCAACGACGCTAACACATGCTAATAAATACAATGTCTTCCATACATCCAACATGACACATGCATACTAAATGACACATGGAGAGCGACGTGATTCGTCGCCTATGCCAATTTGAAAAATTCGACTCATCAGGAATTATGAATTGATCGATCGTATTTTCTGATTAGTTACGAGTCGCGATACAAAAACCGAAAAAGACCAAAGTTCCTCTCTCGCGTTATCGTTAGACTAAACTAATCGTATTGTACGTATGTCTATGACGGAAAAATATTACAAACTAAGTTGAGACCAACTATTATGCGTTAATTGTTCAAATTGTTCAAGTTGCTGGTTTGTTTGTTTGTTCGTTCGTTCATTTTGTCATAGAGATTCGAAAGAGATTCAAAGCTGATTTTACTCTTTGCTCTTGATGAGCGAGATGAGGGAAGAAAATTATACAACGATGTGTCTTACTATACAAGAGAAAGCAGATTTGCTCCGTGGTCAAATACCTTGTGCTGACACTTTTTCACTAGACCATTACGATGGCTTCCTTGCCACAGAATAGAAAAGGATATTGGTCGATCATCGTTTGCACAACGTCTTCCAGATACGGCCTCATCGCTTCGAATCTGCCCAAATCGTTGAACTCTATCGGTAAGAGCGTAGGCCACCAGCAAATTGCCAGATTTTTGCTATCCATACTATTCAGCTTACAATTTTCAGCCACTCTGAAAAGGAAGAAGAGGTTCAGATTTTTCAGATTGAATTTATATCAAATTTCAGGAAATTAGGGCTTCGGATAGACTAAAAGGCTACAAAATATCGCAGCAGTCGAATAAAATTACAGATTAAAATTTTTTTGAAGATCTATAGAATTTCAAAGATTTCACGCAAACTTTAGATTTTTTTTAGATTTTTTTAAAGCTTTCACGAATATTGCAAAGATTTCACCTTTTTTTCGAAATATTTATGAAAATTTCAACCTTTCTATAAAGATTTTATCAAATTTAACAGACTCCAAAAAAATGTAAACGAATTGAGAAATATTTCTTACATTTTGAAAGATTTCAATAATTTACAAATGGTATAAAAGATTTTACGGAGATTTCACAAAAGTTTCAAAAGATTTCATAGGTTTTCACTAAGATTCGAATAATTTTTAACGACTTCGCAAACATTTCAAACATTTTGAACGACTTCAAAGATTTACAAAAGGTATAAAATATTTCACAAAGATTTCACAAAAGTTTCAAAAGATTTCATAGGTTTTCACAAAGATTCGAAAAATATTAAACGATTTCACAAATATTTCAAATATTTTACAGATTTTAAAAGGATCTCACAAAGATTTCATAAGATTTTACAACAAAACTAAAAATGTAAAAACGATTTCACAAATATTTCAAATATTTTACAGATTTTAAGAGGATCTCACAAAGATTTCACAGATTTCACAAGCTTTCATAATGATTTCAGAAGATTCTAAAAAATTTCAAAAAATTCAACAGATTTAGCAAATATTTCACAAATATTTTGAAGATATCAAAATATTTTAAAAGATTTCGACGATTTACAAAGGATTTGAAAAATTTCACAACCATTTCAAAACATTTCAAAACATATAAAAGATGTTTCCAAAATTTAAAAAAGATTTTTAAAGACTTCGAAAGTTTTTAAACGATTTCAAAGATTCACAAAAGACTAAAAAGATTTCACAATAATTTCAAAAATTTCAAAAAAATTTCAAAAATTAGACAAATATTTTTAATACTTCACAATTTGAAAAATTATTTCAAAAAATTTCAAAATATTTAAAAAATATTTTAAAATATTTCAAGAACATTCCATATATTTCAAAAAATTCCAGATTTTTTTTTTTAAATGTCAATGTTTTCACAAAGATTTTAGAAGTTTTCACACAAATTTCCCGAATTTCCAAAAGATTTTAAGAGATTTCCAAATATTATTAAAAATGTCAATGTTTTCACAAAGATTTTAAAGATTTCACAAAAATATCGAAAGATTTAACAAAAATTTCAAAAGATTTACAAAATTTTTAAAGGGTTTTAAGAATTTCACAAAAGATTGAAAACATTTTACAGAAATTTCCCGGATATCACCAAGATTTCAAGAGATTTCAAAATACTTTTAAAAATGTCAATGTTTTCACAAACATTTTAGAAGGTAGCACAAAAATTTCGAAAGATTTGTCAAAGATTTCAAAAGATTTACAAACATTTCAAAAAGCTTTGAAGATTTCATAAAAAGCTGAAAAGATTTTACAAAAATTTCGCGGATTTCACAAAGATTTCAAGAGATTTCGAAATACTTTAAAAAATTTCAATGATTTCACAAAGATTTGAGAAGATTTCACAAAAATTGCGAAAGATTTAACATAGATTTCAAAAGATTTACAAAAATTTCTCAAAATATTGTAAAGATTTAAAAGATTGCACAAAAATTTCCCGGATTTTACAAAGATTCCAAGAGAGTTCCAAATACTTTTAAGAATGTCAATATTTTCACAAAGGTTTTAGAAGATTTCCCAAAGATTTCAGGACAATTCAAAAGATGTTTGAAAGATTTCACAAAGATTTTAAAACATTTCAACATTTTACAGAAAATTTCGAAAATATTTTTAAAGGTTTCAAATATTTCACAAAGATTTTACAAAAATTACATAAAGATTTTGGCAAACGTTTCAAAGATTTTACAAAGATTTCGGAAGATTTTAAACAAATTATAAAAATGTTATAAACAACTTTGAACTTTCAAAGATTTCGCAAAGATTTCAAAGATTTACAAAATATTTCAAAGATTTCATACAGATTTTAAAAAGATTTTACAAAAATTTCAGATGATTTCTAAAAATATGACAAAAAAGCATCTTTAGATACTCAATTTTAAGAAAATGACTACTTGAGAAATACAGAATACCTGCCAGTTTCACATGAAGATTAACGAAAAATATATAGATCCAACGCTACACGTATAACGTTACTTGCAGAATTTTTAATTTTAATTTTAAATTGGTTTTTCGGTTTAGTACCAAACATTTGAAATTAGATCTAATTTAAAATTTCCGCTACCAATACTGCTAACATAGAAAACTATTACTTAACTTATTATCGATAAGAGAAATAATAAAAATGTCAAGCTATAAATTGAACATAATTTAATTTCTTACGCTATAAAGTTAAACCATTGAATTTTAAACTATTTCAATTTAACAATTTAATAAATAGTCTCTTTTCCAGCTCCCTCTATATTCGAAACGAAAAAATCTGGTAATTTGTAGTAAATTTTCTGTACACGTAGCCACGACCAAAGAACATAGAATAAAATGAGGGGTTGGTCACTCTTGAAATCTGGTATACAAACATTCGTAAAATCTTTGAAAACTTTATGAAGTCATTTAAATCTTTGTAAAATCATACAAATCTTTTTGAAATTATTTAATTCTTTGTGCAATCTTTGACACCTTTGTGAAAGCTGAAATATTTGTGAAATCGTTAAAATCTTCGTTAAATTTTTCTTAAATCAATGGAAAATTTTTAAATACTTGTGAACTCTTTGTGAAATCATTTAAATCTTTGTAGAACCATTGAAATCTTTCGAAATCTTTGTGAAATGGTAGAAATTTTTGTGAAATCTTTCAAGTCTTTTGAAATTTATGTGAAATCTTATAAATCTTTAAAATTACTTTTGAAGTCTTTGAAATCTTTATAAAACGTTTACTTAATTTCTGAAATATTTTTAAAATCTTTGCGAAATCATTTAAATCTTTGAGCTCTTTTGAAATAATTGAATTCTTTTGAAATCTCGAAATTGTGTGTACTGCAATGCCTATTTTGATTAACTTGTAGTTATAAAACAATATTCAATTCATTTTAAATAATTAAAACTTAAATCTACTAAACTATTAAGACTGTAAAATTAAAATTTGAAATTATTAATTTTTTAATAATTGAAATTATTCGAATTGGAACCTTTTCAAGATGGCCGTTTTAATCAAAAACAAAATTCCCGGTCATTTCCCGGTTTCTCCCGGTTCGCAAACAATTTTTACGGCCAATGAAATTTAAAAAATCAAAACATTCTAAACATTTATCCATATAAAGAAGCAAAAAATAAATTAAAGGCATTTTCAATAGTCTAAATTAAAGAATCAGGCAATGAACTTTAAAAATTATATTATTTTAAGTAATTTTAAACTAGACACATTAAAAATTAAAAAATAATTTTTTTAACTTAACAGCTCTTAAATAAGAAGTTAAATTATTTTAATTTTGAGTAGTCAGACATCCTTTAAAGGCTTTAAAAGTTTTATTTAAGATCTTGAGAAATCTAGAAGTGGTTTTAAATTTTTCCAAATTCTACAATTTTTTATATTTTTTCGAAACTTTTAAATATATTTGAAAATGAATTGAATTTTTTCTATAACTTTTAGAAAATCCTACAAATTGAAAAAAAAAGTTGAATTTGAATTTATAAATAACAATAGAACACCTGGAACACTTATTATTTGTAAAAATATCAGAGTAATTTTTAGAGACATTTAGAGGTTTTAAAAAGATTCGAATTAAATTTGGAACTTGAAATAATTTCAAATACTTACAGACGAATTTAAAATAAAATGTAGATTTTTGCAGTTTTCAAACAAAAAATGTCGATTTTTTTTAAGAATTGTAAGACTTCAAACGAATAAAAAAATTTCTTAAGATTGTGTGGAAAATTGAAAATGGATTTTCACTTTGAAAAATTATGGAAGATTTTAAAGATTTTTTTTAACTTGCAGAATTTTCAAAAATTGTAGGAAAATTTCGATTAATTTTAAAATATATTTAGAAGCTTTTCGAAAATCTAAATATTCAAAGCTTTCTATGTAAAACAATTCAGTTTCAAATAGTTTTCTTTCAAATATTTGGTTTCATTTTACTCGTCTTAAATAACAGTGAAATATTGCTAAACAAATTAATAGAAATAATATATTAATAAATTTATTTATTAAATTTAATATAAATAATAATATAAAAGAAGACCTGAAACTCTGAATTAAAAATATATTATTGATAAATTATGAAAATATTTATTTACAAATAAAATTATCGGAATAAACGATATATTAATTTCAATTCTTATCAAACTTTCGGATTGAAACAGTTGCAATCTGGAAATTCTCAAATTTTGAACGGACCTAGAATTGTTTGGTCAAATCAATTATTGTTCAGATTTCTATACTTAGAGTACAGATCCATTTTAAAAATAATGTGTTTATTTATATTTATAGTTGATAAAATAAAACTGTTTTTTTATCAACAATTTTCAACTTCAAATGCTTTTAACTTTTAATTGTTTAAATCTTTAAAACTGCACTTTAATTTATTTTTAAAAAACTGTTAAAATCGAACTTGGGCAGATTTTTTTTCTGAAAATTCGTAAAATTCCCTGTTTCCCGGTCCGGCGGCCACCCTGTTTTTTATAAAAAAATCTTCGATTTTAAAAAATTTTAATTTTTAATTTTTTAAGCCCTTAAAACTGTATTTTAAAAATCTTTAAATGAAAATATATGTTTAAAAATTAAAAATACAAAATTTTAAAGTCAAAGATTTTCGAATTAGGCATTCTAAACTGAATGATATAATAATTGATAAAAACCACAATTTAACAAATTATTTAAAAAACGATTGAAATCAAAGTTGGACAAAATTTTTACTCTGCAAATTTTGTGAAATTCCCGATAAAAAAATAAATTCACTGCCATTTCCCGATTTTCCTCGGTCTAATAAAATTCTCGGTCATTTCCCGGTTTTCCAGGTTTCCCGGTCCAACGGCCACCCACCCTGCTTTTCTACCTCAAAATGTTCAAATACTAAGGTTTGCAATTTGAAAAAATGCTTCAGAATCTTGAAAAAATGATTAATTATAATTATTTCAATTCTGAAAAAAACCCAGGAAAATGTAATATTTAAGAAAGAAAGCCACACGATCCGTGGCCTCGAAATCAGTAGTTCAACTCACTTGACAAAATGTTGAAAAATGAATTTGAGAACCTCAAAGTTGACTGGATTCAATTTACTCAGCATTTGCCGCAGAGCTAGCAGTCTACAACTCCTATCTGTAATTGCATAATTTAAAAGCATTAATAATCAATTCCGCGAAGGTTGGAGAAGATAAATTAAAATGTAATTTCCTATTTACCTTCCATATTCATGCACGTAGATGACGTCGATGTGTTAGTTCCACGTGCTCCTGAAATGTCTTCCAACTGGGACATGCGTTCCTTGTCGATAAGCGGAGGTAATCTCTTCGAGAAGAAATCTTTCAGAGCTGTTGCAACAGCGTTTACAGGGATGTCCAGTGAATGTATGTCCACGTTGCCATCTTCAAATTAACAATCAGAGATTTGCAATGACATTTTTAATTTAAAGCCGTGGGATAACAGCGATTCAGTAGTTCAATTTTAGGTAAAAGAGGGAATTTTTCGGGAAAAGGGGGATTAATAGGGGATCTGATCTATGGTTAAACAATTTTTATATCGTACATAATATCTCATAAATATTGAACAAAAGAGCCCTATCAAACTAGCGCCTTTTCATTGGAAAGTTTTCTAGTCATTTTTGTATTTCGACATTTTGATAATAATATTATGAATAATACATTAGAAAAAATTCAAGATGAATGTTTGAAAATTATATAAACAACAGAATTGAAAAGTGTAAATGCTTGAATTTTTTTAATTTGTTTCTATCAGTAGATCGATTTTATTTTATTATTCTCATCATTTTTTTAAAATGTATTATATTCACTACAGAACCCTGAGATGCTAAAATATTTTTCTAAGTAAGCTAGCGAGAAATAATTTCAAAAATACAAAAAGAATATTTAAAAAACCTAACTTTTCTGTTTTTGTTTCCTTCAACGTTTAAATTGGTTTATATATTTTTTTTATTAATTGAAATCTGTCAGATGTTTAAACTATTTTTTAATGCGAGATAAAAAAATTTTAAGTATAAAAAAAAAACAGAAATTAATACTAATTAATCACGAAAAGAATAAAATTATGAAGATATTCTTCTTAATTGCATCATACAAAATTCATATTCGTGCCCTAAAATGCAACAAATTAGTTGCATTTTTTCTTTCTTGACTAAAACATCTTTTTTCATTGATATAATTCAACTATTTTGATAAAAACTCGTTTTTTTGTTTGTTAAAAATGCAACTGTTTGGTTAAGAATTAATACAGTTCAACTGTTTTTTATTTAAAATAAAATTATTTTTTGCTTGAAAAGTCAACTATCACATTTTTTTTGAGAATTGATATTTTTTGTTAAAAATGGCATTAATTGGTAAAAGCCAGTCACTATTTAAAGAATGTAACCACTTTGTTACAAGGTCATCCCGCTTCGTTTAAATTTAAATGTTGCGTTGAAAATTCGTATTTTTGGGTTCAGAATTCATTTCGTTTTTGTAGGAAATTCGATATTTTTGGTTTAAAATTCGACAATTTGATTTCAATTTTGATAATTTATTGAAAATTCGTCTTTTTTTTGGATAAGTGTTGCAATTTTTTATATGGAATTAAATTTTTTTTTGGTTCAAATAAAATATTACATTCTGTGTAAGAATTCATTTTTTTAGTGGTATTAATTAGTTAAAAGTTAATTATTTTGTTAAAAAGTCATCCCTTTTCGTTAAAAATTTAACTTTTTTTTTAAATTCGTCTTCTACGGTTAGGAATTCAAAAATTTGGTAGGAAATTCAACTATTTTGTAGAAAATTAACTGTTTGCTAAAATTGCATAATTTCGGATTAAAACTTAAATTATTTTGATGAAAATTGGTCTCTTTGGTTTGAAAAGTAATATATTTTTATTGAAAACTCGTCTTCTTAGTTTGGAAATTCAACAAATTGTTTAAACATTTTTATATTTTTGTAAAAATGTACTTTTTCTTGAAAATTCATACTTTTTGGTTAAAAATTCAACTGGTTTGTAGAAAAATCGTATTGTTCACTGAAAAATTTAACAATTAGTTTTAAAAAATCTATTGACAGGCTGAACAAATTTATGGTTAAAAAATCAACTACTTTCATGAAAATTTGTCTTTTTGCTTTGAAAATGAATCCCTTTTAGTATTATTTCAATCTACTTTGGTTAAATATATAAATTTTTGGTAAAAAATTAGGGTGATTTGGTTGAGGATTTAAATAGTTTTTGAAAATTCGTCTTTTTTTAATGAGTTTAACAGTTTTTAATTTAAAATAAAAATCTTTTTTGGTTAAAAAATCAACTAGTACATTTCGTGTAAAAATTCATTTTTTTTTTAAATAGTTGTTTAATAAATTAACTATTTCGATAAAAAATCAACAATTTGGTTCTAAAGCGATCCCTTTTCGTTAGAAATTTAATTTTTCTGTTGAAAATTCGACAATTTTGTAGGAGATTTAACTAATTTGTAGAAAATTAACTTTTTGTTAAAAATTCATAATTTTGGATAAAAAGTTAAACTAATTTGACGAAAATTCTTCTTTTTGGTTTGAAAATTGATATCTTCTAGTGCTAATTTAACCTTTTTTGGTTAAAAATCCAACTTTTTAGTAGAAAATTAACCTGTTTTTGGTTGAAGATTGAACTATTTTATTCAAATTTCCACTCTTTTCTATGAATTTAACTATTTTTAATTTAAAATTTAAATCTATTTTTGCTGTACGATAAACTATTACATTTTTGTTAAGAAGTGATTTGGTCAAAAATTATATTAATTAGTTAGAAATTTAATTATTTTGTTGAAAATTCAACCATTTATTTAAAAATGTTAATATGTGGTTAAAAATGTACTTTCTACCTGAAAATTCATACTTTCGGGATACAAATTTAGCTGTTTTTTTTTAGAAAATTCGCATTGTTGGCTGGAAAATTCAACAATTAGTTCAATATTTTTTTTTCAAATTAATATTTTGGTGAAAATACAATATTTTTACCCGAAACATTAGAAATTGGATGCGTTTCAATTGCATTTGAATATTAGTACCTACATTAATTCTATTTTTTATAATTTATACTCCTATTTTTGTAAAAAATCTCCTTATTTCTCCTGTTTTTAGAGCTATTTGGTTAGTAAAGTCTCGTTACCTCTATAAAGATGAAATACATTCCTTGAAATACAAAATAAGAATCAAAATTTTGTTCACTGACCATCATCAAACTTTTGAAAGAGAAGTTCAACATGTGCTCGATTTCCAGGCACCCTATAAATCCCCTCCGAATCAAGTCCCTCGTCCTCGATGAAACGCACGCATTTTTCCAGAAAAAGAGGTATTCGATTAGTCTCGCTTTGAGCAAAATCTTCAATCAAAGATTGCGGTTGCATCTGTCCCGAAATATTCATTCCACTCGAGCCCTTGTTCTGCTTCATTTTCTCCTGCTTCTTCTTCTCCCTTTCCCTCTCTTTTTCAGCGTTCTTCTTCAATTTCTCCTCTTTCAATCTACGTTTCTCCAGCTTCTCATCTTCCTTCGCCTTTTGCTTGTCTCTCTTTCTGGTCAATTTGTCGCCATCTTTTCCCTTCGTCAGAATACCAAACTGGATTTCAAAGTAAAAAAAAAACATTTTTTTAAAGTTTCGAAAAAAAGGAGCAACATTTTATATCAGGGACCGTACTTAGATTAAATAACGGATTAAAGGCCCTCTATAATCCCCCCACCCCCTCGTAACAAACAGTAGCAAGATATTTCTATCCCCCCCCCCCTTACTGTACACAATTCTTAATTTCCAGAAATGTTTTGTTGGTGGAATTAGATAGGGTGTCCGAGAAAATTATTTTAAAAATTGCCTAATTTATCCTTAACTAATTTTTCATTCTCCTTGATCATTAATTATTTAATTAATTAATATATTTTCAAACGAAAAATTCGACTTTTCAGCAAAAAATTAATTTTCAAAAAAACTAATACATTATTACCCTACAAAAATTAAATTGCAAACCAAGAAAATTATTCTTTTTTTCTTTTTCTTTTTCACCAAAAAAAGGAGAATTTTCAACAAAAAAGATCAACCTTAAAAAAATTGGAAGTCACACGTTTAGTTAAAAAATTAATTTAAAACCACAAAAAGGCTTTTCCACTAAACAGTTAAATTTTCAACGAAAAACATTAGCTTTAAATTTAAAAAAATTAATAATGTAGTTTAACTTTCCTCAAAGTAGTTGAATTTTCGATTTAAAAAAATTAATTTGCAACAAAATAATTCAAATTTCAATCAAAGAAATGAATTTTCAACTAAAAATATAAATCTTAAAAAAAAATAATTTCTCAACAAAGTTATTCAAACAAATCTTTCGAACAAAATAGCTCAATACTCAAGGAGAAACAGATCAATTTTTAAACCAAAAAGATAAATTTTCTAAAAAAATAGATGAATTTTCTGTTAAAAAAAAGAGTTCAGTTAACATTTCGAGATGGAGATATGCATTTTGTAACCAAAAATAAGTTTCTTTGAAAAAAATTGAATTCTTAATCCAAAAAGACGAATTTTTCCAACCAAAAAGGATTAGTTTTTAACAAAACAGTTGAATTCTGTACCAAATAGTTGCATTTTTACCCAAGAAAAATATTTCTCTTAAAAGAGATGAATTTCTAATAAAAAAAAAGGTTTAAGTTGAACTTTCATCCAGAAAAGATTTAAATTCTCTTTTCAACACCAAAATATTCACTATAAACGAAAAGTAAAATTTATACGGAATAGTTAAATTTTCAACAAAAAAAAACATAGCAGAACTTTTAACCAGGAAGTATGACTTTTCAACAAAATTGTTGAATTTTCAAACAAACAGTTGGATATTTCCAAGAAAGATGTAATTTCTGATAAATCAGGTGAATTTTAAAATAAGAACGACGAACTTTAAAAAAAGAGTTGAATTTGCAACCGACAGTTGCATTTCAAGAAAAATGAAATTTCTTTTAAAAAAGATGAATTTTAAAAAACTTCGAAAAAATAGTTAAATTTTGATTCAAATAAGATTCCAGTTCACTTTCCAACACCAAAATAAGAATTGTAAACAATAGGTTAATTTTCTGCTCAATAGTAGATTGTTTAACCAAAAAGTATGACTTTTTAACAAGAGCGTTTAAACTGTCAATTAAACACTTATATTTCTGTCAAAGAAAAATGAAAATTCTACAAAAAGAGGTAATTTTTTAATTAGAAAATTAAAATTAAAAAGGAAAGAGTTGAATTTTTATCCCAAAAGATTTCAATTGACTTTTTAAGACAAAAATACGTGTTTTTAAACAAAAAATAGATTTTCTAGGACATAGTAGAATTTTAAACAAAACAGTTCTATTTTTATTCAAGAAAGAAATTTTCCACCAAAAAAAATTAACTTTTAAATCAAAAAGACAAACGTTCAGAAAAAATAGTTTTCATCCAAAAAAGATTTCACATGATTTATCAGCAACATAATATGAAGTTGAAACAAAAGGTTATTGTTCTACGAAAAGAGCTGAATTTTTTACCTAAAGAGACGAACGTTTAACAAAATAGGTGAATTCACAACCAAAAACGGATGTATTTTTAAGAAAATTATTGAATTTTCAATCAAATAATAAACTTCATAACTAAAAAGATAATCTTCTGGAGAAAATTTTTGCAAACTTGCAAAAATTACTTTCATGGGTGAAGGACCTCCCTATCGCAACAAATAATAATTTTCTCCCCCCCCCCCACTTAATTCAAGTACGGTCCCTTAAAGGTTTGTTATACTTACACTAGGAGAATTTATTTCCCTCGGAGACGAGACATCAACACTAGACTCATCATCTGGCATGTTGCCAAAGTTATTATCACCTCTTTGCTTGGCTGAAAGTATAAATTTCATTAAAATCATGAATCTACTTTTACGTCTAGCAAACTGTAATCACGGATTATTTATTACGCTTACAATGTGTAGAAAACATATCGTGCGTCATATGTTTTAAATTAAATGGATGCTGCAATGTAGCTGCTAAATGTTGATGGGGGATAGAGTTTCCAAATCTCTTTTGAAGATGCGTCGCAGCTTGAATGTACTGCTTCGACCTGGTTCTGGAATTGTGCTCTTGGTCGCTTGATTCCGAAGAATCTGGAGTTTCGCTCGAAACTTAAAAAAATATATATTAATCAAAACGAGTACTTTCAGAAAATTAACAGATTTGCTATAAAAAAAAACAAATTCGAAATTCCCTCATCTTTCCCCGAAACATATTTAAGTTTCCCTGACCGTTCAAAAGATCAAGAACGCTAATGTACAAAAAATTGTCGATGCTAAATGTATTTTGAACAATTTTAATGCAAAAAGTAATTCGGAACTTTTTATCGTAAGAATCCATGTTAAAGAATTAATTTTCACTAAAAAAACTAATTTTCAATCGAAGAAATGATTTTTCCACCAAAGCAATAAAGTTTGAACTAAGATTAAATTTGTACCAAAAACGAATAATTTTCAAAAAAGAGAAGATGAATTTTGAACCAAATATTTGAATTTTCAAAGGAATTTTCAAGCAAAGAAATAAATTTTCAACCAAAAAGATGAATTAGTCACCCAGAATATTAATAATATTTTATCACAAAAGATGAATTTTTAATTGGAGAAAATAAATTTTTAACCAAAGATGGAATAGTTAAATTTTCAGTTTAAAAAGTAAATATAAAAAAATAATCTTCAACAAAATAGTTCAATTCTGAACAATAAAAAAGGCTTTTGAACTAAAATGATGAATCATCAACAACAACAAAAAAAAGAATTTTTAATTAAGACGTTCAACTTTTAACGAAGCAGTGGAATTTTAAACAAAAAATATTAATTTTCAACGAAAAATGAAACAGTTGATATTTCAACCAAAAAGATGGTAATTTTAAACAAAAAATAATTTAATTCAACGAAATAGAATAAGTTTTTAAGAAAATAGTTGAATTTTCATGAAAATAATCAAATTAACGTCAACTTCAGTTTCCCCACCTAACAACCCAAAGAAAATAATGATATTATAAGTCCAAAATTCCAGACCAAGTCTCAAATGTTATCCTTTCCTGGAGCGTTTTATTGGTGAGGATATTTCTCATTTATAGAGATTAGGACAAAGTATTTTGGTTATACGTTCAATGTTCAGTTAAAAACTTAAAATAAGCTGACGTTTGGACCCGTCTTTGGGTCTTCCTCAAGGTACAAAATTACAAAAGTGTCTGTAAAAACATGCATTTTTCATCAACTTCAAATATCTAATTCCACAGAAATAGTAATAAACTTAGCGCTGCATAAAATAAATATAGGAATTAAAAATCATTACATGAAACAAATCGTCGTTGATATGAAACCCCACACAAACGGATATTGTACAAAACCATTTTAAAATTTCCTTTTTGAAAGTGGAATACTATAGAAGTTCAAAAATCGGAATTTTAACATGGTTTTGTAAAATAACCATTTGTTTGTGTGGTATAATAAACACGCGCATGCCGATATGACGTGCGCAGCATATGCGACGCACATGAGGCTACATTCTGAGGTCAGACAGCCGACATGCGCATGCGGGCACGATATGAGCAGCATATGCGACGCATATGAAGTCACATAAGTCAGCATTTTCGTCATCTCGACGTGTCAATCATTCTGCACATCTTGCACGCACTATGCGGGCTTAGTGCCGACATATTGTTATCTGGACGGGAAAAACGTCAGTTTATTTTAAGTTTTTAACTAAATAAGCATATATATTTAACGTATGACCAAAATAATTTGTCTTAATATGTATAAAAAAAAAATCTGCCCGCATCGCAGGCACATTCTCATCGGATAATGGGTTAACTCGCGCTTCGCGCTCGAATATTTCTTCTTTGCATTTCGAATGCTTGAATAAAACTTTATCAAAAATATTTCGTTTAGATCGCAGTATTTATATGCGTCTCCACATGCTGTACATTTTTTACTTACTACACTATATTTCAAGAATAAGTTTTTCAAAGCTCTGTAGGCTTTGAGGTACACATATTCATGGTGACACTCGCGCTACGCGCTCGATTTTTGATATACAATTGTAAATGAAGATTTTCTGAACTACCTTAAAATAAATCAAAAACTGCATTCCCCTTTTTAAGACATTTTTAAATATCTCGCGTTTGTATACTAAAAATAGGATTCATGTTTTCATATTATTTTGTATGCATAAAACAAAATATCCTACAAGTCTTTTTTAGATCTTTTACTAATCTGGAGTCTTTTCGTGCAATATTGGAATTTTCGATTTTCTACCTACTACTTTCGACAAATAAAAAGAAAATTAAAGTCCTATTGAAAAATCTTTAAAAGAAATTTTGTAGGATTTTTCAAAAGCTATAATTTCTTTTATAGACTTTCTTTCGTATTTTCCGTCATTTGGTTCAAAGGTTGAATGTCGTGGTGTCGAATTTTGGACAATTTCAATGCTTTCTCAATTATAAATGATGAGAATGTAATTAAAGAATTCGTATCTCTTTTTTGGTTGACAAACTTTTGCCTATCAATTTGTTTTCGTATCTATTTTCGTTTATCCAAAAAATTTTCATTTTTATGATTTAAACCACCAAAACTAGGCATCCTATCAAAAAGTGATTCATAACAAAATTGTAGCTCTTTTTCGGATAAACAATTTTTGTCAGATCATTTTTTTTTTTTTTTGTAACTTGTCTGTTTTTCCAAAAATTAAATTTTTTATTTCCAATGTTATTTTTCACGAATAAAACAGAAATTACGCGTCTTATCAAGAAGTGATTATTGAAAAATTTGTAGATCGTTTTTGGCGTCGCAATTTTTCTTCATTCAACTTTTTTCATATCTTGCATAGTTTGACCACAAAATGAAATTTTTGATTTTTGATTGTCTTTTGTGCAATCAAAATTAGAATTTTCGATTTTTCAAGAAAATTCAAAAAGTTGTTATAATCATCTTGCAGGGCTTTCAAAAAGCAAAGTTTTTCTTCTCTTGACTTTTTTCATATCGTGCCTTTTTTGGCTTAAAATTTTGATTTTTAATTACTTTTTTTATATCTTATAAATGCTAAATCTCTAATAATTATTCTTTTATTGAAAAAAGTAATTGGAATCAATTGTTTGGCTTTCTACGTACTACAAATAGCCGTGCATAAAATTGTTATATCTAAAAAAAATGGTCCGGAAATTTTTTAAAATGCTTGAACTTTTTGAATTTTTATCCAAAATGACTGGTTAACGAACCTCTCTAATGCAAAATCCTGTTTAACAAAACAAGAATCCAACGACCAAATTTGGGCCACAAGGAATAAACGAAAACCAAAAATCCTATTGTAATCAACGTTTCGGTACTCGTACAGTACCCTTATCAAGGCAAGAAAAATTTAAGTCCTCTCTTTTAGGACCTAAAAAAAAGGGACAGAGAGACGCCATTTCGGACAATTCTAATACTTTCCCAATCATAAATGATGAGAATGTAAGAAGGAGAATTTAAAAAGCTACTCGAAACTCACCTCTCTCATTTGGATCTACCCTCCAACTCTTGTCTTCCTTCACTCCGTAATTCAAGCCAACAATACCGTCGCCGCTTTTCATGCTCGCCAGCGATGGGACCTTGGGGGTCGCAACTGGAATCGCAGTTCGCTTTTTACGTATTCTCTTGTGAGCAGGAGCTTTCTTGTTAGCAACTCCGCGCAGATCAGCTATCGTTTCCAAGGAACTCCATTCAGAATCTGACTCGCTATATGCTGTAGAGAAAAAAACGCACCGTTTATAAATAAAAGAGCGGATTTTTAACTGCGAGAGAAAATTCTCACTCTACGTACATGGATGTCCCTTCTTCCGCCTGTATCGCAATTTCGACTTGTTGTTCCCAATCGAATCCTGCACCAGAGTGTACATGTAGTCTCCGTCGTAAGAGTACAAATTTGGAACGACGTCTTTCACCTGGGCGTATTCTGAACCCAGATCCACCAACTCGGGCGTCGCAAGTGGAGCGTGACCCAACATTTTCGAGCCATGCTCCTCTTTCTCGCCTATTGTCATCCTCGCGATGGCGTCTGTCACATTTGAAAAGTCTTTCAAGTTTATCTTTCCCGGTTGTTTCAGAGTCTGGCTGTTTCCTTTGGGACGTGGCTTCGTCTGCGATATATGTCGTCGACCAGTGGTGAAGGCCCGATGAGAATAACTGTTCTGGTGGCTGTCCTGATTCATAAACGTATCTTTCACCCAACCTACAAATCAAATCAGAAAATAAGTTTCAGAACAAAATGAGGACTTGACCACTCCACTTTCGTGTCCGTATGTTGTTACAGTAAAATTTGAAAATATTTCTAAAGATTTTTCCAAAATTTCAAAGATTTCGCAAGTATTTTCATGATTTCAAAGAATTTTAAAAGATCAAAAGAAATTTCACAGATTTCAAAGATTTGAGAAAGTTTCAACAATTTTTCTAACAATTATTTCGAAAGATTTCAAAACACTTCTAAAACATTTCAGATTTACAAAAGATTTGACAAAGATTTTAAAGATTGCAAAATATTGCAATGTTTTCAAAAGACTTCCAAAATATTTCAAAGATTTACAAAAGATTTCACGAAGATTTTAAAGATTGCACAAAGATTTCAAAATATTTTACAAAGATTTTCAAAGATTTCACAAAGATTTCAAACGTGTTCACAAACATTTCAATGATTTCAAAATAATTTTCAAATATTTCAGAAATTTTACAAAAATCACAGAGATAAGAATATTTCTGAAGATTTCTAAAAATTAACAAAATTTCAAAGATTTCGCAAAAATGTTAAAGATTTCAGAGGATTTGAAAGGATTAAAAGACATTTCACAGTAATTTTAAATATTTTCAAATATTTTAAAGATTTTAGAAAGTTCCCAAATTTTAAAAAGATTTTAAAGATTTCAAACACTTCCTAAATATTTCAAAGATTTACAAAAGATTTCACAACGATTTTAAAGATTTCAAACAAGTTCATAAACACTTAAATGATTTCAAAATATTTTTTAAAATTTCAGAAATTTGAAAACGATTTCAAAAATTTCTAAGAGATATCAGAAAATTGCATACTATTTCAGAAATATTTCACAGGTTTTAAACGATTTCAAAGATTTACACAATACTTTAGAAGATTTAATAAAGAGACTACAAGAATGCTAAAAAAAATGTACGACGATTTACAATATTACACACATATTTCAAAGATTTCAATGATTTCAAAGATTTAATCAAGATTTTACCAATATTTGTAAGATTTCGTAAATATTTTAGAAGTTTTCAAACAAATTTCTGAACATTTAGAAAAAATTTCGAAAAAACTTCAGAATTTTACAGCAATTTCAAACGATTACACGAATATTTCAAAGATTTCTAAATATTTTCAAGTATTTCATAAAGATTTTACAAATGTGTCAAAGATTTCAAAACATTTTAGAAAGTTTTAAAAATTTTACAAACCTTTTAAAATGATTACATAGATTTAAAAACACTTCCTTAATATTTCAAAGATTTACAAAAGATTTCACAAAGATTTCAGACTATTTCACAAATATCTCAATGATTTCAAAATATTTAAAAAGATTTATCAAATATTTCAGAAGTTTTCAAAACAATTAACAAAAAATTCAACAAAATTCAAAATGTTTCAGAATTTTACAGCAATTTCAAATGACTTGACAAATATTTCAGATTTCAAAATATGTACAAAGATTTTACACACATTTCACAGGATTTTTTTCGAAAATTGCAGACAATTTCAGAAGATTCCTAAAAATTTATTAAAAATTTCAAAGATTTCAAAAAAATTTTAGAAAGATTTTAAAGATTTCACAAAGCTTTTATAAATAGTTTGCAAACAATTTACAAATATATCAAAGATTTCAGAAAATTACAAAAGATTTCTAAAGATTTAACAAAAACTTCCAAAGATACAACAAAAATCTCAGAAATTTTTAAAGATTCCACAAAGATTTTAGAAGATTCAAAAGACTTCACTAAGATTTCAAAAAATTCCAACGATTTTACAAATATTTCAAACAAATTCGAAAAATTTCAAAACATTTGATAAGGAATTCTCAAAGATTGCAAGGATTTCAGAAGATTTAAAACAAAATTCAAATAATTTCAGAAGAGTGGATAAATATTTCAAAGATTTCAAGGATGTTCAAGAGATTTCATGTAAATTTGACAAAGAATCAACAAAAACTTGAAAGTTTTCAGAAGATTTCTGAAGATTTAACGAAAATTTTCAAAATTTGAGATTAAAAAAAATTCCAAAGATTACAAAGAGTTACTAAAATTTCAAACGATTTGGAATATTCACCGCAGCTACGGATACCGAAATTTCGGTAAACAAAAAAACGGATTTTTCAGTACAATTAGCCGGATTTTTGCGGTACAAATAAAGCTGGAAAATGGACTATTTGCACCAAGATTTTGGTACAAATAGCCAGATTTTTTCGGCACGTATAGACAATAATGAAATAATTCACAAAATTGTACACGATTTGACCAATATTTTAGAACGTATCGGGGAATTTAACAAAGTTTAACAAATTTCACAATTATTTCAAAGATTTAAAAAAATATTTTAAAGATTTTAAAAGATATCACAAAGATTTCAATGATTTAAAAAGATTTAAACAAATTTTACAAACATTTAGAACATTTCAACAAAATTACAAAGACTTCAAAATATTTTAAAAGATCTTACAAGATTTCAAAGATTTCAGAAGATTATAAAATGTTTCTTAAGATATTACAAAAATTTCCAAGGATTTCAAAAGATTTAAAAGGATTAAATTTTTGTACAAAGATGTCAGAAGATTTCGCCAAAAAGTCAAAAAATTTCAAGAGATCATACAGGATTTCAAAGATTTACTAAAAATTTCAAAGATTTCATGAATATTTTGAAAATATTTAACAAAGATTGTATAAGATTACAAAAGATTTCGGCAGATTTATCACAAATTTCCAATTTTTTAAAAAGATTTACAATAATTTCTAAAGATTCTTAAGATTTCACAAAGATTCCGAAAATTTTTAATGATTTTTTAATTTTTAATTATTTCAAAAGATTTCAAAAAGTTTCGAAGATTTTACAAACATTTTAATGGATTTCAATGATTGACAAGAGATTTCAAACATTTCACACGGATTTCAAGATGTTTCAAAAGTGATCAACCCAGCGGAACGAAAATATTTGTATTTTTCAGGTCTTTCGTGTTTAAATGTGTATTAAAAAATATAAGAAAGAAGATTACCTGGAAGTTTATTCGTCCTTTGCGTATGTTCCCTGTCTCTCTCTTCTCGGAGGAAATCCACCTGACTGTAAATATCGCTATCATCGCTGGGCGTTGCTCTATGACCAAAGTGTTCATTCAATCCTGTCTCACCAAGTTCCCCATCAGGTGTCAATTGCTCGTACGACTCGGATCCGCTCCTGAAAGTGACGGACATACTGCTTCGAGTTAGATTTTTAAGTCAAATAATAAAGATTTTTCAACAAAAAATTGATTTTCATGGAGGAGAACAAATTGTTCCAAGAGAGCTTACCCATCATCTGGTGTTTGAAGATGATAACTCTCGTGACGAGGAGGTGGCATCGGATGCAGAGCAGAATATTCCAATGTCCCTTCACCACTGTCGTTCAAATTACCCGGCTCTTCCATATTGAAGGCCTGCTCGATTTCTGGCTTTTTCTCCCACACTTCTTTGAAAAATGGTGTGTAGAAAGCAGCTGGAGATATATCAAAATGAATCATTAGTCTATAAACTCAGTAATCATTCAATTATAACAGGATTTCTACTCCAATTCTGAAAAAAAATTCTCTGACAAATCCAGAATTTTTCCTGGCATCTCTAGATTTTTCCAGCTAAGATTTTACGTTTTAATTTCAATTTTGGTTCAAGTTTCAGGGTATTTAATGTTTTTAACTATTCTGACCCTAAAACCCTTCGAAGCATTACACAATACTTAGATAACTTAACGAGATTTTTCATTAAAATGGGAAAAAAATTCTTGTAAGTAAAATTAATGTCAGTACTATATGAAACTCAATTTTAAACATTTTAGATTTCTAGCACTTCAAGTAAAAATACCGCATTATCAGCCAAATAGATGACTTTTCAGCAAAAAAAGATTGATTTTCAACGATATAGTCACATTTTCAATCAAATACTTATATTTAACAAAAGAGACGAATTTTTCATAAAAGAGTTCAATCTTCAATATAAAAAAATTTTCCAACCCAAAAAGACAACAAATTTTAATCCAACTGCTGATTTTTCAAGCAAGAAATAATAATTTTTTACAAAACAGTTAAATTTTGAACCTCAAAATATAGATTTTCAAGGAAAAAATAAATTTTCAACCACACTCTAAAAACTAAATTTTAGCAAAATATGTAGTTGAATTGCCAGCAAAAACAGATTAATTTTCGAAAAACAAAAATATGAATTTTTAATAAAAAGAAGTTAATTTTCAACCAAACAGTTGAAATTCCAAGCCAAAAATGCAAATTTTCTACAAACCAGTAACAGTTTTAACCCAAAAATAGGAATTATCAATTAAAAACTTAATATTCAACACAAATATAAAATTTTAGCAGCATAAATTAATTATTCACCGAACATTGAAATTTTTTACCAAAATGTTGCATTTCCAAGCCAAAAGGACCGATTTGTCAAAAAAACAGTTGATTCTTTTTAAGCTAATACGAATTTTTAGTAATGAAATTTAGTTTCAACCAAACAGTTGAATTTTCTACAAAATAGTAAAATCCTCAACCAAAAAATTGAAGTTTCAAGCTAAAAAGGTGGATTTTCTATTTAAAAAAAACATTTGCAATTTTAACCCGAAAGTAGTAATTTTCTATAAAACAGTTAATCTTTAACGCAAACATAAAATTTAAAAAAATAAAAACCAATTTTCCACCTTAAAATTAAACCTAAACCCAAAAATATGAGTATTCAAACAAAAAAACTAATTTTCAACCAAATAGTTGAATTCCCAAGAAAATAGTTGAATCCTCAACCAAAGCAAAATAATTTTCAATTAAATAGTTAAATGTATAACAAAAAAAATAAATGTCTACTAAAAGAGAAGAATGATTTGCCGAAGAGACTGATTTTCAACAAAAAGATTTGATTTTTCAAGCCAAAAAGAAGAATTTTCTACAAAACAGTGGAATTTTGGAAAATATATATTTTCATTGAAAACATTCAATTTTCATAAAACAGTTAAATTTTCTACAAAATAGTTGGATCTTCAAAGAAAACAGATTCATTTTCGAAAAATGATAATATGAATTTTCAATAAAACAGTTGAACATTTAATCATGTAGTCAAATTATCTACCTACGCTTAATTTAATGAATTTAAATTAATTTAAAAAATATATTCTCAACCAATATTGGACATTTTTATCTACAAAGACGAATTTTCGACAAAATAATCTAATTTTTAACCCGAAAATATGAATTTTCAAAATAAAAAGTTAATTTTCATTCAAAGAGTTCAATTTTCAAGCGATTAATATTTTCAATCATATATGTTTCATGCGATTAGTGAACATGATAAAAAGAAGTTTGACATAAATAAGTATCCATCCAGTACTATAAATTTACTATTACAAAATAAAAAGCAGCGTCATTTAATTTAAGATCACAATTCAAAAAATTTTGAGCACACTAAAGAAAGTCTGACTTTTCCCTGATCAGAAAAATTCCAGATATTCCCATTTGCATAATTTATTTCTTGGATTTTATTAAAGAAATTTAATATAAGAAGATAATGAACGTACTTTTCTGCTGACAACTGGAAGAAGAGGTCATAAAGTGAGCCTGAAGTCTATCCGCTGTGGCATTTCCTTCGGTGATAAGTAAATGACTTAGGTCACTGCTAAAAAATGCATTCGCCCCACCAGTGTCCGTCACTGCCATTATTTGTATCGGTAAATTTGGTATATTCATAGAAAAGGCGCTGAAATTAAAAATATTGGTTAGAAATTTCATTCTATTATAAAGCAAGATTAAAGTAATGACTCAATAGGAGCGTTTAGCGGAAGCAAAACTTTTCATAAAAGAAGAGTTTGATTACAAAAAGCGAAAAAGAAAGCACCCTCCAAATCCTCTTTCCTTCTTTTTTCTCTCATTTAGACTTCTTTAATTCTCAAGAATTTCGTAGTTAAATTTGGTAATTATTTACTTTCATGGCTTCTTCGAATTTTGTAGAGTAAATATGGTTTTAAACCTTTTGGAAAAGTAACAACAAAAATTAATTAAAATGCTGCAAAAATCAAGTGTATAACTAATTTTATTAACGTTATATTTAAACCACCTATACCAACATATTTTTAAGTGCTGATTATATATATGATCATGAAATATTCGCAAATTACATTTTCAATCCAATTCAGCTCACCTCAGCTCAAACGATTCGACTAATTTGATCATTTTCACTCGCCCTAATGTATAACATAAAAAATTTAAAAAATCCGTTTTTTCGAAGTTAAATTGATCTTTGAGTAAAAGTAAATTAATTGATATAAAATTGAAAAAATGGCACTTTATTTGTATGTGTAAATACATTTTCTATTAAAATAATTTTTCCTGTACTATCAAATGCTAGTTCTTCAACTATCAACAAAATACAAATAAACGTTTTACGTTTTCAGGATTTATGCATGAATATGTGTATGAAAAATGCCCTAACGTGGCTTCAAGTTCAGGTGCAGGATGAATCCCGGGACGTAACCCCTAGGTTTAGGTTTTTTATGCACCAAGTTGGTAAGAACCAGAATCGTGGATTGTGTGTTGGAATGATTGCTTTTACAAATTTTTAGATATAGCTAGAGAGACAGGTAATTTACTTCAGTATGAATGTTCTGTTTTTAAATATGTAGCATTGGGATTTAATATTTAGACATTTTTATAAATATACTGATTCCCAGATTGATATAATAATTGGTCTACGAATAAATGTTTTAACGTAATTCGAAAAGTGATATAAAACCAGCCCCGTGTCACTCTGAAATGAAAGATACGGGGAAATGTTAAGCGCGATAGAGGGAGGAGGCGCTGGCTGTACTTTTAGGCCGAATATTAATTAAATGCATGGGGAAAGTGTCATCAATTTATCAACATTTTTTTTTGTGATGAACAGGAACTATTTTGAGAGCGACATTTCACTTAGTTGTTTTTTAAAAATAATATCTAATTTTGCCAACAGGAACGAAAATTTAATTGGATTGTGAGTCAAATTTACGGTTTTGTGTCATTCCAATTTTGTATAAGACCAATTCCATTTTAAATCCGGTAGAAATCCAGCTTAAGGGGTCAGACTAATTTGATATTTAGATATACATTATAATTATATGGTAAAAGTCAAGAAACACGTATTTCCAAGCTTATTAACCAAATTCTTTTTATTAGGTATAATCATTTGAAGATTACCTGTGAATTCTGAAAAATTGACAGAGTTTTTCCAAAGTGCAGTACGTTTCGAACGAGCGTATTCATTTGAGATTTTCTTATTTATTGGAAGTGAGAATTCTTGCTCTTTCAATTCATTCAAAAGAAATTTAAAAAATTTAATAACAAAATGGCGGCTTTTTTTAATTTACTGAAAGTAAATTTTCTCAAAACTTCTACTTTAAATTTTTTAGAATAGCTAATAATATATACCGAAAATTGCGCGAATTTCCTTCCTGGCCAACCAGCGCTTCAAATTTAAAAAAAATATATTTTGGAAAAGTCGAATTATCGGCATTACAAATGTTTACGTCCCTGCAAATCTGATAGAATGCCTTCCTTATATTTGGAGAAAATGTAACCCAATAATAAGACAAAATTAAACAAGGTGGGGCTTGCCATGAAATCTTTTTTATTTTTATCATCCAGTTTGGAAAACATGAAACGGAGATTTTCAGATTAACTCCGACTCTTTAATTTTTTCCAATTTATTTTTTAATATAATTTTTTTTCTCGTAAACGATGCTACCTATGAAAAAAAGAATAAGTGTTTTTTGTAGAACCTGTATAAATCTTACAATTGTTATCTGAACATTTTTTTAACTTTTGTTGTCTGTGTGAAAAATGCAAAAATTTAATTTTTCTCCACTAACTTTTGTCAGTGTGAAGCACTGGTTTGTCAAGAAAGAAACTCACGAGATACGTATACTTCGGACTGACTTCAGATATAAAAAAAGGTTTTCATTAACATTATTTTTTAAACGAAATTTCCCGTTCTTAGTCTTATATTTTAAAAGTATAAAAAATAAACCGTAATTTTTACTTCAATGTTATTCTTTAGTCTATAAATTATCAAAATTCCTATTGAGAAATTCCTATGAGAAAATCAAATTATCTTCGGTTCAAAGTTCATTACTTTCAGTTGAAAAGTCCACTATTCATTTTGTTGTTGAGCATTAATATGTTTTGGTTCAAAATTTTATTGTTTTGTTGAAAATTCGTCTTTTTGGCTTGGAAATTCAACAATTTTATTGCAATTTCTTTCATTCATGATTAACAAAGTTTTTTCCTGGATTTTTAACTATTTTGTTGAACGTTTTTTTTTTAAATTCATCTCTTTGTGTAGAAATTGTACCTTTTTTAGTTAAAAATGCAACTGCTTGATTAAAAATTGATCTGTTTCGGTTAAAAATTAATTTTTTTGTTGAGAACTCAACTTTTTTTATGAAAATCGTTTTTTTCGGCTGGAAAATTCATCAATTTGGTAAAAAATTTAACTATTTGGTTTAAAATTAATATATTTGGTTAAAATGTCGTATTTTTTGGTTAAATTAAACTGTCTTTTATTTTAAATTAAAAAGATTTTTTGTTAAAATATCAATTATATCTTTTGTTGAAAATTTATATTTTTAGTTTAAAAATTCTAATCATTGGTTGAAAGGTGAACTACATTTTTCGAACTTAACTCTTTAAACATTGAACTATTTAGTTTGAAAAATTTAGAAATGTTAAATATATAAACTAAAAATTAATCAAATTAAAGTTGGACTAGCACCACATCCATTGCTCAAACCTTTTACTAGAACATTTATTCAATTTCTTCAAAATTAATCTTTTTGATTGAAACTTCATCTTTTTGGTTGAAAATTAAACTATCTTGTTGAAAGTTGAACTGTTTGACGAACAAATAAAATTTTTTCTTGATTCAAATATAAAAAGATACATTTTTTGTGGAGAATTCATTCCTTTTCGTTAGAAATTCAACTACTTGGTTGAAAGCTGAATTACTTTGTTAATTCAAAATAAAAAGTAAAATTTCATCAAGAATTTTAGTTAAACAGCCACAATTTTGTCATTTTTCACAATATCGAATCATTCTGATACTATGACCTAAACTTTTCTTGAAATTTTGCCTGATTTGAAATGGAGTTGGTCATAATTCGAAACATACATTTTTTTAATTTGCAGAATATCTGGCTTACTTTTTAACGATATTCTTTAAGAGGAAGTACACGAATATTTGCGCAATTAGATCAGTGGGTGTTATATCATGAAGATCTTTTATCAAAGTTAAATTAAAATAACACAAACAATTTCCATAACATTTTTAAGGATCTAAATCAGTTATTAAGACAATAAAAAAAGAAAAATGATAAAATACCGAGCCTCAATAGATGCTCTAGAGCAGGGGTCTCCAAAGGTAGATCCTGTATCTACTAGCGATTCCAGGCCAATAGGTCGGATCTACTCAGTTTTGACCCAGAACTGTTAAAACTCTTTACCTTATTTTTCGCCGCTGGGAACCCTGAAACTCGAGACCCTTATTTCTATTCGAAACTTCAAGCTAAAAATGAGAATTATGAAATAAAATAATGAATGTTTAGTTTTCGTTACTTTAATATTGTTAAATAAAGTATTAAATGCTTTTGTAATTTTTTACATTCACAATTTAAATTCCCTAATAATTGTTTTGTTTATAAATAATCCAAAATTTAATTTTCATGCTAAATTAAAAAGTAGCAAGAAATTCACGCCTCCTTAAGTTTCAATTACCTAATATTAAATATATAATCAATTTTAAAATCCATAATAACAAATTTTTCAATATTAAAAGTTAAAGAATTGTTAAATGGACTTAAATAATGGATTATACTATTATATCTCACAGATACTAAAAATAAATAAATTACCATTTTTACGATCTGTTAATACCAATGCAAAGAATTTTCTCTCTTCAGTTTCGATTCAAGCAGCTTTGACTTTGAAACATTCAATATACTTTAAAGTAGTATTAAATTTAAAATTATTTTTATTTAAAAGCGCTAATGCATTTTCCATTTTTTTTAAATTTTAAGTAATCAATTTTCAATGTTTTTAATTTCTTATATTTTCGAAATTATTTTAATTATTTAGTATTGCTAATGTCGAAAACATTTATTTTTGTCAACAATTATCGGCAATTGCTTAGTTCAAATACTTCAAATAAAATACTTTCTATTTCAAGGTCTTTCAAGTTATATAACAGAAAAAAGGGTTCTCCGAGCCCTTTCAACTGGGATTTTTTTTCAAAGAGGTCATGAATTTCTTCTCAGTTTCCTGTCGAAAAAAATTGGTTGATCATAAAAAAGACCTCGCTGCACCTGTGGATTGTGGAGATCCCTGCTTTAGAGACTAGAGAATAATGGAGAAAATAGATAAATAGGAGTTCTGACTTACTTTAAAGTTGCAAGAGAGGCTTTTCTCTTAGTAGAATACACCAATATAAAACCATGAACGAGTTCATCTCGAAAAGCATTCGCTCCATGAAAGCTAGATATTATTACTTCGACTCTGCGTTTTGATTCTCCCAGAAATGTTTCCAATACAATGGACCTCTCCCCGCTCAAAAAACAACACTGATGGCTCAGCAAAGGGCCAAGGACATTTTCGACGGAATAAGGATCCCCACAAAACATACACATTATAATCCTGCAAAAAAAAGGACGAAGTTAAAAAAAAATAGTTAGAAAACCATCATTGGTAGTTTCTGCGAGAACTACACTTACCTAATATCGGGTTCCAAACATTCAATTACACTCTGATAAATGTTTATAAAACCAGCGCGATGATTTATTGACTGTACAAGTTGCTGCAAAGCCTCCTTTACCAGCGAACTTGGAAATCGTTTGTTCTGTTCCAAATCGTCAATGCAGACATCGATAAATGGACACTGCAAACTGTCAGCTAAATTTTGCCCTTCGACCCGCAGCCTAGATGCTTCCATTTCATCAATGCACTGATCAGGCACGAACATGATCACGATCGGTAATCCCTGGAATGGTAACCGGTCTTCCTGCTCCAAATTGGAAAGAAGGGTTTTCTCCAAAGACGAGCGAATATACTCGAAAGAATCCTCATTGCAGTAAATGCAAAATGATCCTGCAAAGAAGAAATTTTCCATTATGTGTGTCCCTTGAACTAACCCAGTTTACACCCATAAAACAGCACAAATTGTTTCAAGTATTAATGGAATTGATCAAAGTTGCCGCTTCTAAAGTTTCTTCTCGCTACTTAATAAACTTTATTGCCCAGAGTTTCTACAGGTCAGGGAATTCAGGGGAGTCAGGGAACTTAAAACTGCTTAGGGATAGTCCGGGAAAATCTGAAAGATTCAAGAAATTTTCTATAAACTGAAGCTCAAGTTTATAAAATTAAAGTATAAACGCTGTTCAAACTTCACAAGCTTTCCTTTAGTCTCCTCTTTTCGTCTTAATTAAAGAATTCCCTTTTTTTCTTAAATTTGCAAGAAACTTCCCCCCTTTCTAGTTTTTTTGTTTGTCTAAACACAATCTGATATTATAGAAATTTATAAGAAAATCCAACTATTATTATTTAAAAGTTAATTCTTTTTAATTGAAATGTCTCCTATTTGGTTAAAAATTTAATTATTTTGTTTAGAATTCAATTATTTTGGCAGTCATTTTTTTTTGTCAAAAGTTGAACTACTTTTTGGTTGAAAATTCCTTTTCTTAACTAGAAATTTAACCATTCCATTTTCTGGAATGGTATTTTTGAAATGCTTGTTAAAAATTAATTTAATTTAATTTAAAAAATTTAATTTGTCTATTTGGTTGAATTTTCTTTAGAATCAACTTCTTGAACTGAAAAACTTAAGTTTTCCATTTTTTAAATTAACTTTATTCTTGAAAATTAATAGGTTCGGGTGGATAATACAAAAATTCGACTGCTTTGTTGAAAAAACGCCCTTTTCTGTTGAAACTTCTATTCTTTCCGTAAGAAATTCAACTATTGTGTTGAAAGTTAACTTTCTACAAGAAAATTCTCATTTTCAGGTTAAAAATTCAATTGTTTTGTCAAGAATTCGCCTTTTTTGATCGAAAATTCAACATATTGGTTGAGATTTTTGCCACTTTTGAGTAAAAAATCATTCTTCGTTGAAAATTACTCTCTTTCAGTGGAAATTTGAACTTTTTTTAGTTAAAAATACAACTGTTTGGTTCAAAACTAATCCATTATAGGTCAGGATTCAAATATTTTAATTAAAAAAATCGTCTTCTTTGGTTGAATTCGACTGTTTTTAAATTAAAATTAACATCTTTTTTCAGATGTAACAACATTAATTGTTAAGAATTCACTTTTTAGGTCAACAGTTCTTTATTTAAAATTATTTTTTTTTAGTTGGAATATCAGCTATTACATTTGTCATTATCAATTCACTTTTTTAAATTAAAAATTCATATATTTCGTTAAAAAATGAACTCTTTTATTGAAAATTAATTTTGTTGTTGGAAGATTCGTCATTTTAGTGGAAAATTAAGCCTTTTGATTACAAATTTAACTACTTTTTTAAAAATTCTTTTTTCTCTCGAATATTAATTTGTTTTTAATTGAGAAATTTAACTGAAACTTAACTATGTTAAAATTATGATGTTTTTTTGGTTAAAAACTCAACTCCTTGGCTGAAAATTAACCTACTTTTGTTAAATTTCTTTAAAGTTTCATAATTTTAGTTAAAAATTGATCTCTGATTGAAAATGTACCTATATTATGGGAGATTCATTTTTTGTTCTTGAAAGTCTTCTTAAAACTTCGTATTTTTGTTTTGAAGATTCAACTATTTGGTTAAAAATTCAACTGTTTTTTGTTGACGTTTAATCTTTTTTTTTGCTTTTTGTTTTTTTTTTTGAAATTTTATCTTTTAAGGCTGAAAACTCAGCTTTTTTCATTGAACATTCATCTCTTTTAGTGGAAAATTAATCTTTATTGGTTGAAAATTTAATTATTTATTTGAAAATTCAATTGTTTTGGCAGTCATCTATTTTTGTCCAAAGTTGGACTTCTTTTTCGTTGAAAATTACTTTTCTTAACTAGAAATTTAACCATTCCAGCTTTTCATGAAAATTGATGATTTTTAGTCAAAACATCAAATATTACATTTTTCGTTGAGAATTCATCTTTTTTGGTAGAAAATCCAATTACTTGATTGAAAGTTGTACTAGCTTGTTAAAAATTAATTTTATTAGTTAAGATACGCGTGTTTGGTTGAAAATTAACCGTTTTTATTTGAAAATTAACTTTATTCTCGAAAATTAATAGGTTAATGGAAGTTTGATCTTTGTTTAGTTAAAAATGCAACTGTTTGGTTAAAAACTAATCCATATTAGCTCAGGATTCAACTATTTTGATAAAAAAAATCGTCTTTTTTGGTTGAATTCAACTGTTTCTAAATTAAAATTAAATTTTTCAGTTGAAACATGAACTATTATATTTTTCATTAAGAATTCACTTTTTAGGTCAACTGTTCTCTATTTAAAATTAATTTTTTTTTAATGGAATATCAGCTATTACATTTGTCATTATCAATTCGCCTTTTTTAAATTACAAATTCATATATTTCGTTAAAAAATGAACTCTTTTATTAAAAATTAATCTTTTTTATTAGAAATTTAACTACTTTGTTAAAAATTCTTTTTTTTCTCGAATATTAATTTGTTTTTAATTGAGAAATTTAACTGAAACTTAACTGTCTTAAAATTATGTTTTGTGGAAAATTAATCTTTTTTTGGTTCAAAATTGAATTATTTACTTGAAAATTCAATAGGTTTCGACTTGAAATCTGAACCTTGTCATATTGAATTCAATATGGTACCTACAGATTTATTTTATTTAAAAGAATTTATTTCCCTATTTTCATGAAAAATCACCCTAATTTCTCTGTTCTAAGAGAATTTTCAGCTGTGAAGTCTGCTATCACTAAAAAGATTTAAAATCAAATTAGAAACAAACCTTTTCTTACATTAAAATTACTGATTTCCTATTTTCACATATTACTATTTTTATAACTTTATTAATTAAATTATTTAACATTTTTTACACTTGTTATTATGTTATTATACTCTAACGGTTATTTTTATAGCTGAAAGCAAAATTTAAAACTGTCAAGGAAAATGAAAAATCGGTCAGGAAATTAAGGAAATGTTAAAAATGGTATTTTGTATCAACCCTGTTATCAATTCCCCTCTGTCTAATTACCATGAGGCATGAAGTCCGAAGTCGTGAAAGAATTGTGCGGTAATCCAACGTCTCCATCGATAACTCTATAACCCAGAGTATACATTTGACAATCAATTTCGACCTCATCGTCCTCTGTTTGTGCTCGGATTTCACAAGCGAATTCCTCGCTAAGTCCATTACTACCGAGTATGACTAAATTCAATTGATTATTATCGGACGTCAATTGCCACTGACTACTATGATTCCAGGAAGACGGTCTGCAAGCATAAGGGATACGTTTTTAATTTAGAAACTATGAAAAACAAAGCTATGAAATCGCACGTAGAAAAAAGGGAAATTTTTTTTACCGGTGCGCCTTTGTTCCAAGTAGTCGCTCGATAAGAGCGTCCATACAATTTGGAAACGCGGGACAATGTTCCCTGATAGGGCAATGTACAAATCCTAAGTGTTGAAAAAGCATCAGCTTTCTGTCTTGATCCAGTCTATCTAAAGCCTTATACCTGCAAACAAGAAATTGTTTTCCCCTTCAAAAACAAGGTTATAGTCATTTCGCATTAAAATTGAAATCCAATTTTTTTAGCCATGGAAGTAAATTCAATACAGACTGAAATCGATCAAACTTTTTCTCACCTAAAGTCATCTAGCAATGCGTCGGTTATGTCTTTTATATCATCTTGCGTAATAGTGCCAGATGGAGCTAAGCTTTTAAAATGATAGAACAGATCGGCGTGTTCCAACAATAATTCCTGGAAGCGAATAATTATTTATAAAGCTTATTAAGAATGTAAATTAAGGTTTTTTGTATTCAGAATTAAACTTGGGCACTGTTTGTGAAAACACTTGTTGAATTTTGAAGATAATTAGAAACTGTAAATTAAGTAGAAGACAAGCCCAGATACTGAAACAGTAGTTTCTAAATTATTCACAATAAACTGACATCCGAGAAACTACTAAACTTACAACATAATATATTAATATATTATATTCGACAAAGGATCAGTAGATGCGTAACATTTTACCCGCTCTCGAAACTTTGAAATATAATATTGATGAAATATGAGTTTCTGAATAGGGAACGTACATTAATTATGTAAGGATGAGTTTTGAAATTTTAAACGCCCTCTCACCTAATATCTCGAAATTAAAACACCGTTTAAATCCATTCAAATCATTGGACATTTTAAAAATCTTCTGAAATGACTTTGAGGAATTTTAAAGGATTTTCAAAGATTCAAAGGAGTTTCAATGATTTCATGGGATTCCTAAGGATTAGATAGGAATAAAAAGATTTCAAACGATTCCCGCAGATTGGTATGGCTTTAAATAGATTTCAACATATTTCAAGGCATTTTAATCTTTTCTCAAGAATTAAAAAGGAATTTAAGATAATTCGCCAGGGATATTTAAAAAGAAGTCTCGGAATTTTAAAAGGATTTTAAGAGATACAGAAGAAGTATTTTACAACATTTTAAAAGATTTCTGGGAATTATAATGAGATTTCGAAAAATTTAAGCGATTGCATAAGATTTTAAACGACTTACAAACAGTTCAAAGGGTTTAAAAAAATTTTAACGAATTTTAAAGGGTTTCGATGATTTCGTGAAATTTTAAGAGATTTAAAGTATATCTATGGATTCTAGATAGGATTTTAAAAGGTATAACGTAATTTTAAAAGACTTCTGAACATTATAAAAGATTTGAAGGATTTTCGAGTAATTTTAATTTCTTTTGAACGATTTAAAAAGACTTAAAAACATGAAGAAAGATTTTCGCGAACTTTAAAGTATTTCAACATATTTGAGGTATTTTAAAGGACTAACATTTTTTTCAAAATATTTTACAAGATTTCAAGGGAGTTCAAGGAGTTTAATCAGATTTTCGCCGAATGCAAAGAATTTAAAGAAATTTTAAAATATTTCAAGTCATGGGATTTTAAAGGGTTTCAAGAGATAGCGAATATTGCAAAAGATTTAATGAATTTAAACGTATTTTAAGAAATTTTAAGAGGTGTCGAAGATTTCACGGGATTTCAAAGAATCTTAAAAAATTCAAAATTATATTCACGGATATTAGATAGGATTTCAAAATATTTAACGAAATTTAAAGATTTCAAGAGATTCAGAAAGATACCTGCGGATTTTAACGATTGCAGCGAATTTTAAACTGATTCTAAATATGTCACGTGATCTCGTAAGATTTTGACATATTTCAAGGAATTTCAAGGATTTTAACTAATTTTTAGAAATTGTAAGGGATATTCTCACGGATTTTAGAGAAACTCTCAAAAAATTCTAAGAGATTTCTAGAATTTTTGCCCCCCACCCCCCTCCCCAATAAAAAGCCTTATGTAATTAATGAACGCTCTCATAATTAAGAGCGCCAGTCTATTATAAAAGAACAATTTTTAAAACTTACTTGAAAATTGTGCTTGGCTTTTTCGATAATCTCTTTTTGATGCTGATCATATACTTCTTGACAATCGTGATGCGACAAAGCTTCGAAACATTCTCGACCCATAAAAAGTACTCTGACTTCAGAGAGATGCTTTCCTGGAGTAACATATCCAGTCTCTTCCAGCAATTGCTTAAACTGCTTTTTGTATCTATTTGAAAATTCAAAGAGAGTATTAACCAAGAATCAATAACTAGAAGATAAATTCAAACCCCCCTGCAAACAACAGAAACAATTTGATTTAAAAGTCTATAGAATTCTTCAAGTCTTTTCGAGAATCGAAATATAAGATTGAAAAAAATAATTTGTTTTAACGATTCTCTAAATTTGAAATATCTCTTAAATTCTACACTAAACTCTAGAATTTCTATTATTTTTCTAGAAAAACTAATGATTCCACTAATATCTTGTGCGCGACTAATAGCAAGACAACTAGCTGCCAGGTAATGGTAAATAAGAACCCAGGAAGTGAATCGACGATAAGTAAAATCTAGCAGTAAATAGCGTGTTTAATTACCTTTTTGGAAGTCTGCAAAAAGAAACGCCACCCAGAATAAAGCAAAGCATTAGTACACTACAGAGTAATATGACAGGCTACAATCTTAAATAAAAATTAGTCTTTTGGTGAAAGGTATGACTATAGGTATCGAGCCAGAACTTATAATTATAATCTAAATCTAAAGGCTTGTTCGCAATCGATCATATAATTTAAGAATCTTACTCGAGTCTGCGTTGTTCTTGCTGTAATTGATTTATGTGATTCTTGAAAACAGTTTCAGCCTCGGAAGTTTCCAACACGTCATAAGGAATCTTTGAAGTGTTATTTTCACCAAAGTCGTAATCAATCCAGGGAATGTCTTCCGGGCACTCATAGAAGTACTGGTGAAAATCTGGATGCTCTTTTATATACTGCTGAATTGTTGACCACTCCCTAAAAAACGGAAACAAAAATTCAAATTGCAGGGATTCAAATTGTTGGTCCCCTTTTACCCCCCCCCCCCCCCCCCCCCAAATTTAAATTTGAAAAATCCCCTGAAACACATATCGAGAATAGTGACCCTATTTTGCCCTTTTCCAGATTTGAAGAACATCGTCAAGAGCGAATGACCATTAAATTGTAAAACAAAACTCGAAAGATAAATAAATTCTGTAGTGGCAAATAAAACGCATCTTTATGAGGATAACAGACTTCACAGGAAAAAATGCTCTAAAAACAGGGGAAATATCACGAAAATAGGAGAATAAAATATTTAAAATAAATATAACGTATGTACTAATATTCAATTCTAATTGAAACACCTTCAATTCCTAATATTTCATCTAAAAATTATGCATTTTCAATGCAATAGATGAATTTTTCACCAAATATAGTTGAATTTTCAAACAAAAAGATGAATATTTAACCGAGAAGATTAATTTTATACCAAAAATACCAATTTCCAACCAAACAGATGCATTTTGAACTAAAATTATGAATCTTCAACCATAAAAATGAATTTTTAAGAAAGTGGTTCAATTTTTTAGCCAAAGTTTTCCAACAGTAGGATAGAATCGAAAAGACGATTTTTCCTCAAACAGTTACATTTTTAATCCGAAAATATACATTTTCAACCAAGAAGTAAATTTTTAACCAAATATTTGAATTTTCTGACCAATTGTTAAATCTAAAAGTCAAAAAGGCAAATTTTCTGTAAAACCGTTTATTTTCAACAATATAGTAAAATTTTCAACCACAAAGATGAATCTTTAACAAAAAAAAGTGTTTCCAGTCTAAAACGAAAAAAATCAACCAAATCGTTGAATTCGTAAGTCAAAAATACGAATTTTCAACAAAATGATTACATTTTCAAAACTAATTTAACTTTAAATAAATAAATAAAAAACAAACAAAAAAAAATTGATTTGAACCAAAAAATACAAATTTTTAATAAAATAGTTGAATCTTCAAACAAAACAGCTTAATTTATAGTTGAATTTTTGTAACCAAAAACATGAGATTTATACCAAAATACTTGAATTATCAACCAAAAAGAATGACTTTTTAATCAAATTCTTGTTTTTTCAACAAAATAATTAACTGTTCAACTCAATAGGAAAATTGTTAACCCAAGAAGATACATTCTTAACGAAAAATGTAATAGTTGATATTTGAACCAAAACTTACTTCAATTTTGCATAAAAGAATAGTTCAATTCAACAAAAGAAGACGAATTTCAAACAAATAGTTGAATCCATAACCAAAACAGATGAGTTTTTAACCAAACAAGTTGATTCTTAACCAATAAAATGAATTTTTTTAAGAAGTAGTTTAATTTTTAAGAAAGCAGTGGAAGTTTGTAACTAAAAAGGATGAATCCTTAGAAAAAATGTAATTTTGTAAAACAGAGGTAAGACAAGCTTTAAATTTTTTACTTAAAACAGTTGAATTCACACAAAGAAGACAAATTTTAAATAAAACAGTTGAATCCTCAACCAATACAGATTAATTTCCAACAGAAAAGTTACATTTCTTAGTAAAAATGACGACTTTTTCACAAAATTGTGGAATTTTCAACAAAATAATTAAATTTTCAACCAAATAATCTAATTTTTGACAAACAAAATATGTAGGAGATTTTTCAACTAAAAAGAATTAACTTTCAACCTAAAGGAATCGGATTTTCTTATTGAGGCATATTAATTCAACTGGCGTTTAAGTAAAAAACGAAAATAAAGGGAAAAGGCAGAATAGGAGAAGCCTGTGAAGCCTGTGATAAATAAATACGAATTTTGGTTAATTTTTAATACTTATAAAATATGTAATGAAATCAGAGAATATTATTTTAGCCGTGTTTGTGAAAATAAAATTTTCGAAATCAAAAATAATATGATAAAAAGTACATAAAAACTAATTATAAACTAACGTTAAACATTCAAGGATACAAAAAAAGAAAAAGTAGGTTTTTCAAATAGTCATATCTGTATTGTTTAAATGATTTTTTTGCTATCTCAGTTAAAAAATACTTTGATTAACTAATGTGTTTACATTGAAAATAATTCACTAAAATAAAATTGATAATAATACAAAATCCAAATTTATCTACTGACAAAAAACATTTTAAAAAATTCAAGGTCGAGCCTTTTTAATCATGTTATTTATCTCTTTTCAGTCTTTGATCTGCTGGAAAAAATTTTTCTGATGTATTTTGTTTTCAGTAAAAAAAATGTAAAAACAAAAATGACTAAAAAACGTGCTAAATCCCCTTGATATCTCCTTTTTCACCTTAAATTAGCGACTGAACCGCTGTAATAGCTGAATTTAAATTTCATTAGGAACCTACAAATGTTTTTTTTTGTTTAATACTTCGATAAGTTTTAAAGACTTACTCGTTTATTAAATTAGAGATGTCGGGACAAATTTCATGAAGAATATCCGGGAGCATATCCAAATAGCCCTGGATTTTTTTGGCCACTTGTTCATCCTTGAGCTTTTTAATATGCCTTCTAAATAATCTTTGGGTAGCGTCAATGCCAAAAAGTTCGACAAAGGCCGTAAATTCCTTGTGCTGTGCGAGTTTCTTCGAAGCTTGTGACCAAAGGGCTCGATAATCAGTAACATGTATTCGAATAAGCCTCTGCAAAGAGTCTGTGGATGCGTCCATAAGTTCCTTTCTCGCCCTGTTAGCCTCGCTGAAAGGAATTATTTTGCTACGTACTTTGGTCTTATCGATCAGCTGAGCCAAAACCATGAAAGCTAAGTCGATATTAATATTCTCATGTGCGGAGGTTTCGACCAAGGCTATGGAATTTTTGTACTCTTTGCGCAAAACAAGCCTCTCGGCTTCTTTGACATATTGTTCGTTGGCGTCGTCGTTCTTAGTCGTTACTAAAACAACTGGTTTTTTAGTTTTCACTAGATTATTCAGAACATTGGCGACAATCTCAACCTGCTTTTCTATCGAGCGATTAGGTACGACGCTCACATCAAACACGCATATGAAACCGTCAATGTTCAATTTGCCGTCGGGTATAACTTTCTGCTCGTATTCTTTTTCTATTCCCAACTGATTCTTGCAAATGTACATCAGTTTCTCGGCGCTCGTAATTTTAGTCGAGGAACACCTTTTTGCATAGGGCTCCATTTTACCGCCTTTAAAGGGCTGAAAAGAAGCATCGTCTATGAATTCTGTGTGCTCTATTACTTGAAACTGGTACTCCAAACCATCCTCTGAAGTTTTAAAGGCCTCGCCCCAATAGAGGAAGTGATCGTTGTTCACTACTCGACCACTGAAATCCGACTAGAAAAAGAAACAAAGAAATTATTTCGATTTCATTTTAACTAAAGTAGACTTTAAAATCAGCCTTTTTTCAAGGTAAATAAAAAGGAATAAGAACTGAAGAGTGTCAAGGCAGAACCATTTAAGTGGCAAGCCAAACAATTTTCAAGATAACAAAAGAAAATTCTCCAAATTCGAATCATTGAAGAAAGGAAAAAATGAGAACGTACTTTCAAGAGTTTGAGCTCATCAAAATTCTCCTGCGTAACTCTAATTAACATAAGGAATATCAGTGAAGCTAAAGAGAGAAATAGGGGGCTCAAAAGTGAAAAATTAGATTTATAAAATCGTTTATTATAATTAGATTTTACAACAAAAGAAGATTTTTAAACTATTTAAACTATTTGATTAAAACGGCAATATAGGGAAAAACTAATAGCACTATTCGATAGATAATACTAAAAAACTTACATAAAGTGCATGTGTTTCGAAATTTTTTATGGGCTTGATTAGCGACATACTATAAAATTATAAATAAACAATAATACGATATAGAATTTGTATTTCATACTTTTTTTTGCATCTCGCATTTTTAAACAAAATGTTAAAATAAAAATTGTTTAAGCAAATTAAAAATCAATTTTTCATCACAATGTGCGGTTCAATTTTAGAGAATTATTAAGCTAATAAAACATGTTTTGAAAAAAGTTCTACTAACATGATTATGCCCTGGCACGATTCAACTATGAACAAGTAGTAAAAAAGTGACATTACTTTTTTACCTGCTTCCTGAAAAGACAAAGGTCTTTAGAGAAACATATTTCTCATAGAAAGAGCATTGACAGCTTTTAAGATGATTAACAAAATAAAATAATTTGGAATTAAAAGATCTCTTGTTAGGAAAATTAGTTTTCACGAACAGTTTTTGATCGAAAGTATTTTGCACGTATAAAGTTGAGCAATTTCGAAATAAAACGCTAAAAATTTAACGTTTTACATTTTATCATTTTTAAACTTGCATCGTTTCTAATTTCAATCCTTTGACAATGAACAATTTTATATAAATCGTTCCAGAATTAAATATTTGAATCTGGAAGCTTAAAAAATGTTGCAATTTTGTTCTGAATATTAAAAAAATAGAAATTGCAAAATTAGATTTTTAAATTAAATATGTTGGAAATATTTCATTTTGAAATTAAAGCCTTGCAATCATTAAACAATTTGAAATTTAAATAGTTTAAAGGGTAACATTTGAAATTATGTAGCGTTCGAAACTGAGAAAATTTAATTTGAAAAATAAAATAAATAAAAGAGAAAAACTTCAAACGTTTGATGTTAATTGCTAATTGTTAATGTTTGGATTTAAAATTATTTTTCGTAAACCACTTTCAATTCAATTTAAAATACGATTGTACAAGCTTTAATGATTCAGAATCGTTCAATTTTGAACCCTATTAAAAATTGTCTTATTTTAAACGCTTCAAGGTAGTTATGTCGAAAATCATGTCTGTGAAAACAAAATATTTCTATGATTTTAAGAATTGAAATGATCTTATGAGTCATTTCTTACGAAAGAGAAAACATTATATTTAACAAAAGTTAAACTTATGAAAAATAATTATTTAATTAATAGTTTTTGTAACTGCAATTTTTCTAGTTCTCGCTTCTTACTAATTGAAAAAAATGGTTGAATTTTAATAAATCATGGCTTATTTTTCAGGGATAGCATTCTCTACAAATTTACTGTTTCCAATTTTTAAGTAAATAATATTTATAAATAGTTATTTGCACAAATAACTAGGTTGTCAATTTTTGCCATAGAAAAGTTTACTTTCAAAATTGAAACAATAGAGTTATACAGAATGTTTGCACCGAAAGCAAGCTATCATTGATTAAAATCAACATATCAAAAAAACTACGTTTTTCAGAGATCTGATTTTTAACACAACTACTTTAATCTGAAAATCATTCAATTTTGAACGGTTTTCATAAAAACTATTCAAGTTTTTTAACTTTGAATTGGAAAATTTTCAACGATTTAATTAAAATTATTAAATTAAAATTGTTCATTTTAAAGCAAAGCTGCGAGGTTATAAACATTTTGAATTACAAATTAAGAAAATTTTCATTTCTGAAAGAAATTAAATGAGTGTCGGAAAATAAATATAATTGGAAAGCAGTGATGGGCAAGTTACTTTTTAAAAGGAAATTACATAACGAAAAGAGTAAGCAACGAAATATACATATGCTAAGGAAAATAATTCATGTTTATTTATTTCAATATTTAGGGCTGCCACACAGTTACTTTTTATCTTAAATCAAATTTTAGCCCCTTCAATCAAATTTTAGTCACTGCTTATAATAAATTAAAACATGAAACTCAAGGATTTCGGGATTCTATTGATTTTTTTTAATTCCTTAGGGTTCTCTAAATTTCCGTTGAAATTCACTGAAGTCAATGGATTTTTTTTATTATTATTTTTGTTTTAATCGCCACAAAGACTTTTAATATTTACATTGAATTCTTACGGAATTTGTTAAGATTCTTAATCACTCCCACTTATCCTAATGCAATGGATTTTTCTTTTATTAGAACCATTTCACCGTCAAGTTTTTTTTTGTTTTAATTCAACTTGAATTTCTTAAGGACTGTATCATATTCTATGATGAATTCCATACATTTTTAAATGCTTTTCAAGTCACTTGATTTTTTTAATTCACCTTGAATTTTTATGAATTTCATCGAATTCTTGCCATTACCCTTACATTTTTCTCAATTCACTCAAATTTGATTTAATTCGCTGGGTTTTTCATTTATTAAATTCTCTCTGAATTCTGATCACTCCCATTTTACATAATTCGATGGACATTTTTTAATTTTTAAAATTTTGTTTAATTATATTCCTTCAAATTCTTGTGAATGGCATAAAAGTGACTTGAGTTCCTTAGAATTATTCTAAATTTACTCCAGTTTGACTGAAATCAGTGGAATATTTTGGATGTTTTTCGATTCACTTGCATTTTTTAAATTTACCTTTAATTTTTATGAATTTCATAGAATTCTCTTTAATTCCATTCAATTCAAAAAAATAGTCGCATACTTATCGCGTTAATAGAGATTTTTTGCGTTAGAAATAAGTCACTTTCGGTCATTTTTTGGTTTAAATAGGTCACTTTTTTTAAGTAAATCAGGCTTGGGCAGCGCTATGTATTCTTTTTTTTATTTTTAAAAGCAATATTTTTTTCGAAAGCTTCGTCGTTCAGTTAACTAGTCGACACAGTTTGAATATTGGAAATGAAAAAATCGTTTAAAAAGCTATAAAATGGATATAATGCTATAAAAAAAGACTGTTGAACTATATTTCGAAAGTAAATAAAAAGTAACGACTTTTGCAGTAACTGTTACTAAGAAAAAAACAAAATATTTACCAATTCATCAATTATTTACAAAAGTAAAGTCATTACCACTATTGTTACGGAAAAAAACTAGTTACTTCCTATCACTGTTAAAAAGTCATTCAAGTATAATTGCTCTCAACTGATACAGGCCTCACAGACCGGTCCCTATATCTCCTATTGTATCCTATATTCATTTAAGGTTCATAAGGTAACCTATTTTTAAAATTTGGTCTCCATGGTACCCTATGTGCATCTCATAATGAAACTTTTAATAAAGTCAGTTTTCTCTCAATAAATTAAATCATGTGTTGATATATCTATTTCTAAGGCATTTTCAAGAGCTTTTCTTTTGAGATATTTCAGGGAATTTTCAAAAATTAAAAGGAACTATATTTCAATCGTCTCTTTCTCGAGATTACAGAATGTAGTATTCCCTTCATCCTGTAATCTCTTCGAAAGAGGCTTCTTCATATAATTGCAATCGAACTTCACTTACAAGTAAGTTCGTTTGATCGTTCAATTATTAATTCATTTCATTAATTTGAAGCGATTTCAAAGCGATTGAAATATTTTAGGATAATGTATTTTCTAGAATTTCGGAAGATATAGAACGATTTTGCAGGATGTATAAGGTTTTAAGATATTTTAAAAGATTTCTAAGGTGTCCAGGTTTTCAGGAAATATCATACAATTGAACGGGGTTTTATAATATTTTAGTCGATTTTAAAGAATTCCTTCACGAAAAGTGAGCTATTTTGTAGGGTTTTAAAGATTTGAAGAGATTTCAAATTCACCCTAAATTCTTTGGAATTTCTCTTGAGTTTTATGAATCAAATCATTTGAAATATTGTAAAATATTTTTTTGTTAAATTCCTTGGCAATTTGTAATTGATTGCAGTCATTCAATAGGATCTCAAAGGGTTTGAAATATTTGAGGGCATTTAAAAAGACTCCCAGGAGTTTAAAAGAGCTTTAAAAAGTTTAAAGCGATTTCAAAAAATAGCTATCAAAGGATTCGAAATATTAAAAATTTTTTTTAAAGATTCTCACAATTTTTGTATTTATTTTAAATACAGGATGGCCGTTTTAATCGACAAAATGAATTCCCGGGTTTTTTCCCGGATCGCAAACATTTTTAACGGTCAATGAAATTAAAAAAATGAAACACTTGAGCTACCAAATTTTCCACTTGAGGTAATAAAAACTGATTGTTTTCTGAAAGTAGAACTGTTAAATTTTGAACTTATAAAATGAAAATTTAAAAGTTTTTAATTAAAAATTTTTGTATTCAAATGCTCAATAATTTACGCATATAAAATTGAAGATACTAAGATTTTTTATTATAAAAAAATATGAATCCACGTTATAATTTTCAATGCTCTAAATTAAAAAATCAATTAATGAACTTTAAAATTTTCAAAACTATATAATTTTAAGGAATTTTAAGCTAGAAACATGAAATATTGAAAAATTGGAAAAAATGTAATTGAACACTTCTTAAATTAGAAATTTAATTATTTTCTATTTAAATAGTTTAAACATCCCTGGTTGAGAAATCTAGAAGTTGTTTTTAATTGGTTATAAATTTAAAATTATTTTTGAAATTTTTTCAGAGCTTCTAAATATTTGTCAAAATGAATTGAATTTTTTCTACAATTTTCAGAAAATCCTGCAAATTTTAGAAAATGTCTTTACAATTTGGATATATAAATAAAAATTGAAATTGTAAAACTTGAAATGATAGCCTAATATAAAACAAAATGTAGATTTTCGCAGATTTTAAACAAAAAAATTAGATTCTTTTCAAGAATTGTAAAAGGCTTTAAAAGAATAAAAACCTTTTCTTAAGGTTCATAGGAAAATTAAAAATAATTTGTCATTTTGAAAAATTATTTTAAGAGAATATTTTTAAAGTTTTTCAAAGATTTAAACAAAATGTTCGAAAAAGATTCTAGAAGATTTTAAGAAAAATTTCTAAAATTTGCATGATAATTGTTAATCTTTTTAAATCTCCTAACTATCTCTTAAAATAATTCAACTTTTTTCTACAAATGTTCATTTGTAAATTATACATCAAAATTAAAAAATTTCACTCACAAATTAAGCATTTTTTAAATACAATTGAAATTATAACGTTCAAAGTTTGAAGGTTCTTCGAAATTTTAACGATTCCATGTTTTTTATGTCAAACAATTCAGTTAAAGATTCTTTACTTTTAGATATTTGGTTTCAATTTAATGTCTTAAATAAAAATTCAAATATTCCTAAATATTCCAAATTTAATCTTTTTTTTTAATTAAAACTTTCAAATTGAATGGGTTAAAAATTGAATATTTTAGACTGAAACAATATTTTAGATTTAATAAAATCTTTTAATTAAGAATATATTATTATAAAGTTTTTTTTGAGTTGAAAAAAGTTTATAAACTCTCAGTCACACGTTCACATTTGTTTAATGACTAAGACTTTCAAATTGAAACCGCTCAAGTTTTAACGTTAAAATCTAAAAATTCTTAAATTTTAAACTGGGTTAAAATCGTTTTGTCAAATCGTTTTTGTCCACTTTTTATTACTTAAAGTACAGATAAATTAAAAAAATTATTTATTTATTAAATAAACATGTTTTTTATCAAAAATTTTCAACATCAAAGACTTTTATTTTTTATTTGTTCAAATCTTTAAGAAATCATTTAAAAATTCTTTAAATTAAAAATGTAAGCTTAGAAATAAAAATTTTCAATGGAAAATTTTTAAAGTAAAAAAAATTTTAATTGGAAATTGTAAGCTAAATAATATCATAATTGAAAAAAAATAACAATTCCACTAACTATTTAAAAACTTTTCAAATCGAACGTGAACAGATTTTTCTTCTACAAATTTGTATAATTCTCAATCAAAAAAAAAAAAAAAATCACGGTTATTTCCCGGTTTCCTGGTCCAGCAGCCACCCTGTAATAGTATGAAGGTTTTTCAAAGACTTCGAAATATGTTAGGGAATTTTTAAATGTTCTAAGGCGTAAATACTTTATAATTCTTCTAAATTCAATTATTTCTACTCAGTTAAATGAATTGCTTCATATTTTTGAATTGATTTCAATTCGTTTTTTTAAATTCAACAAGATTTGTGAAGCTTTTCCTCTGATTCCTCTCATTTCCCTTAAATTTCTCTAAATTCATTAAAATTTTATTGTAATCAATGACATTTTTTAGATTTTTTCCAATTCATTTGAATTCAACTTGAAATTTTATGCAGTCATCAGTTACTTCTTTGGTTAGCAAACTAGTAGGACTACGAAGACTTGCAGATATTTGCATTGTTTTAATTCGCCCTGAATCCTTTTAAATTCTGTGGAAATCTCTTGATTTTTTTAATTTACTTGAATTCTTCTAAGTGAACTCAATTTTGATTAATTCAATGGATTTTTTTAAATTGTTAAAAGTTTTGATTTATTCTCAAAAGCTTATCTCAAAGTTACTGAATTGAACGAAGTTTTTTCATATTTTAAATTGTTTTCAATTTAATTTTTTTTAATCGACCTTGTATTTTTATGAATATTATGGAATTCTTTTTGTTTCCCTTAAGTTCCTTTTAAATTTATTCCAATTTTACCATAGGGACTGAGAAGTATGCTAATATAAAATAAAGAAAATGTTCATGTTTACCTGCGAGAGTACGGAGATGTGATCCACGCTGTAATCATCGCTCAAAGATCGCATAAAACGATTGCAGAGACATGATTTTCCCACACCGACTTGTCCCTTGTCTTTTTCGGTGCCAGACAAGCCAACGACGGCAACACTGATACATCTTGTGTTATCGCCTTTTCGCGCCATCGTATAAAACTACGGGCATCCAGGTAACGCACAGAATATATTGATGTGAGAATACTGCGATTCGTTACCTTTGCTGAACCACGTTCTTCACGACATTTTCATTCGTTTTAGATGAGAAAAGGACCTTTCTAGTAACTATCGAAATGTGAATAGCGTAACTTTGGTCATTGCGATTCAAAACACTATATAAAAATCAGTACTATTTCCCTTTGGTAACATCTTTGACGATATTGCAACGAATCACTTGTCTTTACTCATATAAGCTTGATTGAATGGCATCACAGTTGCATTCACTTTTTTTTTTTAGGTAAAAACTATTTACGTTAAGGTTGTGCGCTTATAAACAAATTTGCCCAGGAATCTTAGGATTAGTACAAATTTCGGGTGAAATTTTTTTGTTCGTATGAATCGACAGGCGTTTTGGAGTATTTAATGCTACCTTTAGCGTTAATTGTACGATTTAGAAGTTTTAGCACAACTATGAGCAATGGTTGTTTGGAATGGCACTGTTCGTCTGAAAAAGAGAAATAAGAAAAAAATAAATGATTAATTTCTTATATTGGGCAACTAACTTTACTAACTATAAATTAGCAGTGTTTGAAAAAATGCAAAATTATATTCACTTGGTTCCATTCTTTCAAATATAAGTAATTAAAAATTACAAGTCAATCTCCACTAAGGAAAAACTGTAGAGGAGTTTTAATTTAGTTAAACTTTTTTTTTAAATATACAACTTTCAATAAACTTTTTGTAATAATTATATGATGCAGAGATAACTTCTCTGGCTAATAACTACCATTTTCATTAGAACTTCTCTTAAACTTTTCTGACACTTCTCGGAAATTTCAGTGAAGTAAATAAAAAGTTCTTTACAACTTTTTACGAGAGCGTTCTATTTCTCTAGGAACTTTCATTTGTAGATCTCAAGTAAAAAAAGGAATTAGTCATACAAAAAAAATGCAAAATTGCAAAGTTTTGGTTATAATAGTCGTAAATTTGTTTCAAAAAGTTGCATTATAAGTTATGATTTGCTGTTAATGTCTGAACATTTATCGAAAAACGTCAAAATTGTACCTTATATTTTTTTAAAGCGTCATAATAAATTTTCAAATTAAAATTAATTTCAATTAAAATTTCATGAAATATTATAAATCCTTTTTCGTATTCATAACATTTGTCATGCGCAAATAAAGCGTAGCATTAAAACAAGATTTGCTTACTAAAATAAATGTTATGTTATGTTTCAGGATCTTATTTTAACGAGAGAAGGTGTACATTAAAATTCACCTGCAATATAAATTTGGAATCTAGGTTTTAAATCACAATTCACTATAATCAAATATATTAAAGGAAATTTTTGTAACGTTTTAATTTTAAATGATATCATTTTGAATGATCCGTTTTGAAAAGCTACTCTCTAGAAGGCTTCATGAATTATTTGCAAAGTTCCAAACAACAAATATTTAATAGATTTCACAAACCGATAACATTACTTTTTGATATCATATCTTATCAGATTTAAGTTCAATTCTGATTACCGGTCCTTTTACGCAAAAGTCATGTGGAATTTAAAGTCTTAAAATGAACCGCCTTTATTTTCAAGTGCGGGTTGCAGCTGAATGAGTTAAAATTTTAATTGAAAAGCAAAGCAGGATGGCAGCTTTAATCGAGGAAAGAAATTCTCCGTCATTTCCCGGTTCGCAGAAATGTTTTACGGTCATTGAAATGAAAAAATCCGAACTCTTGAAACATAAATCTTTTTCATTTCAACTAACCAAAACTGAACTGCAAATTAAAGCACTCTACGTGAACCTCTTTTGAATTTTAAACTTCTAGAATTAAAACTCCACACATTTTTAATTGGAACGCTCAATAAATTATACGTATAAAATGGAAGACTTTTGAACAATTTTAAATAAATGATATTAAACTTAAATTGTTAAGCATTTTTAATCTGAATGCTGAAAATACAAAATATGTCCCCTTTCCACTCAATAAAAAATGATAAAAAGACAAACTTTTCCTCTTTCAATTGAGAAAAACGATTAATAACCAAAACGTTTTCCCTTCCAATTCAATAAATCTTAGAAATGTTCCCTTTTGAATTCACAAAAAACCAAAGCCTAAAATTTCCTTCCTTCAAGCTCGATAAATATCTTTAAAAAAATGTTCCTCTTCCAATTAAAAAATTTAAACTTAAAAATTTCTCCCGTCTAAATTAATAAAAATACATTAAAAATCCAAAATTACGCTCTTCAAATTCGGAAAAGATGACGAAACCGTTCTCCTTTATCAAATTTATCAAAATCTTTTAAAAAATTAACCTTCCAAACGGGAAAAAATTAAAAACAAAATATCTTTAATTTCAACTCAATAAAAATTAAAAAAATAAAAAATTACCCTCTTCCAATTCAGAAAAATAACCAAAATTACACCCCTTCAAACTTAATAAAAATGATAAAAATCAAAAAAAGGTCTTCTTCCAATTCAAAAAAATTTCAAAACCAAAATTAGATCCCTTCGAACACAATAAGAATGTTAAAAATAAAAATATATCCTCCCAATTTATAAAATATTAAAAACAAAAAATTTCTCCTTTCCAACTCTATAAAATTCTTCAAAATATGAAATGTCCAACTAAATGTTAAAAATACCGAAATTTTTCTCCATCAACTCAATATAAATGATACAAATATAAAAGTGCCCTGTTTCAATTCAGAAAAATAATTGATAACCTAATTTTTCTCCCTTCCGGCTCGATAAAAATCTTAGAAATGTTCTCTTTCCAATTCAGAAAAAAATTAAGCCAAAAATTTCCTTTCTTCCAGATCGATAGAAACCTTTTGAAAAAATGTTCCTCTTCCAACTCAGAAAAAAAAACGAAAATCTAAATTTCCTCCCTTCTAACTTGATAAAAATATATTAAAAATATAAAATTACTCTTCGAATTCAGAAGGAAGAACCGAAATTGCCTCCTTTCCAAATCATAAAAATCTTAAAAATGTCCCCCTTCCAATAGAGAACAAATTGTATTGTACCAAAATTGCATCCCTTCCAACTCAATAAAAATGATTAAAAAAATAACACATTAAAAATATTAAAAATAAAAATATATCCTTCCAATTTGTGAAATATTAAAAACCAGAATGTTTGCCTTTCCAACTTCATAAAAAGCCTAAAAAGATAAAATGCCCCTCTGCCAACTCAACAAAAATTAAAAACCAAAATTTGCTTGTTTCAAACTGAATTAAAATTTTGGCCCGCCTTCAAATTAATAAAAATGTAAAAAAAATCTGTATCAATTCGAAAAAAAATTAAATACGAAAATTTTCTTCCTTTCTCTCGAAATTAGAATGGTGAAATTCAAACATATTTTGTTGAATTATCTTTAGTTAAGTCGTAAAATATGAACTGTTCAATTCGTATTTATAAATAATAATTCAACACTTTCACTTATAAATAAAATTTTTTTAACGGAAAAATTAAAATTTGTAATATTCAAATGTTAAATTTATCATTCTGAAATTTGAATAATTTAGGGTTATTCCAAACAATTCAGTTTAAAAAATATGACGCTGAATACAAACGCTCAACTATAAATTTATTATTTTGAAATTATTTAAAAATCGAAAATATTTTATAATGTTTCAGTCGAATGTTTAAATTTGTTCAACTTCTAAGGCTTTTGAATGGTAAAAGTTAAATTTTCATATGCTTAAGGTTCTGAACGTGCAAACGAACGAAACTTTTTACTTTTGACTTTGCAATATAGAAATAGTACTGAAATGTTCGTTCACTTATATTGCAAATATTAGATTACAAGAGAAACTCATAATGCATTATTTTAAACTCTAATTGAAGCAATATTTATTTATAATGTAGAATTGGAAAAAACTACAGTTTAGTTTAAAACATTGAATTATTTACGTTTATATTTGACATAAATTTTGCGATACTTCTAGTGAGTGGATAGATTTGTCTAAAGAATTGTAAAATTCACGACTAAAAAATAAATTCACTGTTATTTCCCGATCTGGCCACGCTGCAAAGCTAATGTTGCAACTTCAAATATAGGTATAAAAGTTTAACAGAACTAAGCAATGCCTGTAAAACAATAGTCCTATTACTAGAAAGAGTTACACAAAACCATAAGCATAGTACTTAAATTCTGAGTCACTTGCAAATCATGAGGTATTAACCACATTAATCATGAGCGAACACCGATTATAGTTTAAAATCGACTCTTCGAAGTTTTTACATAACTAGTTATCAGAACTATGCAAATTATAATGACCCTTCGAATATTAATTTTCTATAAACAAATCTGTAAGTTTCCTAATCAACCTGATAGCCAAGCCACTCTATGACTCCAAATTACATCGATTTTAAGCCCAGAACAATGATAAATATTTACTGACAAAATAAATGTACATACTAATTAAAAACATAGCACAGGTGTGAAATTACAAACCACATTAGCGCTTTCCATTGACCTTGCAAAGAGAATTACTCAATAGAACACTAGTTGAGAACTCTCAAGAAAAAAACTTGTCCTCTCCTCAATGGAGAGACATTACTTTAGCAGGATGTCACCTGTACAAAATTAGCCAAAAATGCTCAAACTTCGATAACACACCTTCTCGATGATTAATTCAAGTGTTTACACTAAATTACGACCTGGAAAAGGTATTACTGGAGATCTCCACCTTGTAAAGATAAACAAAGAGATAAGAGGAAATAAAACTGGATTGGTCGCAAATCCCCTTTAAGTGCCTTTTTCCGCGATTTTCTCCGAAAATCATTCGCGACCCAAGACGGTAAAATAGAAAGTTTCGATTGCCGTGTGAATGGAAACGAGAACTGTTGCACGGGGAGCACAAAAAACGAACGTTTGCGTCTGTCACAACAATGCACACTCCATTTGACAGCGGTGCTTAACGATTTAAAGAGGCGAGTCTCCTCCCGAGGAGAAGTCACTCAATTTACTCGCTATGAATTCCGCCGATCAATTACAATCGGTCCTGTAAATGTGATTCATGCGGGAGAAAAATTTATTACATATCCAAATGACAGCGGCGAATAGATCAATATGCATTGTACACAATCGCAGCCAGTTTTGATGGCTGGTTGTTGGCAGAAATTTCGGAGTAGTCAAAGACGCTTGGCATTTTGCAAACAGGGTGACACGCGGGCAATGATCGAGAGTTGAAATTTTGGAGGAAATGTCGAAAAACTGAGGGTGATAGCTTGAAATACCTGGAAAATGCTGACTTCTGAGTTGGGGAGTATGACATTCATTGGGGATCTGTGGCACGCCAGCCGGCCGATTGCGCGTTTTTCAAAAAAAAAACTATCTTCCGAGACACTAAATAAATGCACATGATCTCACCTCACACTTGCTTCACTCGCGTAAACCACTCAGTTCCTCCGATTCCACTTGGAAAAGCGTTAAATTTCAGGCTTGTAAATAAATTCACGTCAAATGTCGAGTACTGCCCCGTGTAGGAGCCATCTTGGAGGGTGGGCACAAGATGAATGTTTTTAGTTCGAGTAGTGCACTTGGATTTGTCCATTGTTAACAGGATTGGGTAGCCGTACCTGACTCGAGGGAGTTTACTTTAAATTTATATAACACGAGCTAAATAACGAAAGTAATATATGTATATGTAAAAATCAGTTAAAATTCTCCCGATTTGGATTGTTATTGGGATTAACAGACGTCCTGATTTATCAGGATATATCCGGGTTTTTTATTGCTGTCATGATTTCCTTGTTTTTTGTGATTTGTCCTGATCTTTCATACTCCAAAACGTAAATTCGCGATTTTTATTTCAAGAACCTAAATTTTGTTCATATTTCTCAGGGATTTAACATTTTTCTTAAAAACAAAAATTCAATCATTTTGGTGAAAAATTCAAAACTGTTTTATCGAAAATTCGTCTTTTTGGGTTAAAAGTTGAAATTCTATTTGGTCGAATATTACCTATTTCGTTGAAAAATCGCCTTCTTTGGTTAAAATAAGCTGTTTTTGGATTAAAATTAAACTATTTTATAGTTAAAATATCAACAATTATATTTTTCTTTGAAATTTCAACTACTTAGTTGAAAAAACACGACTAAATTGATTTGGTAAAAATCTTTTCGTTTGTTTTTTGCTTGAAAATGTAATTATTTTGTTGAAAATTCGTTTTTAATTTATTGAAAATTAATTTTGTAACTAAAAATTTAACCATATGTTCCATTTATTCAGAAATTTATATTTTTGAATTAAAAATTCATGTTTTTTTTTAATATGTGTATGTTGTTTAAAATTTATGTATTTCGTAAAAAATTAATTTCTTTGTTTAAAAATTTTAATATTTTGTAAACCATTCATTATTTCTTGTCAAAAACTACTAAAGTTTATACTAATAGTTTCCTAGTTTCACATGATAGAGTTGTGGCACCAGCGGAAGCCAGCATTACTACTTATTTTTCGTAAAAAAAAGTGCCCCGATATTTTGCATATTCCATAAATCTAGAGCACTTAATTAGCACTAAAGTCCTGCGCAAAGAAAAATTTGATATCACTATAGTTTCCAACCGTGCACAACATTTTTTCCTCCGCATAAATTAACACTAAATTATGGCATAGTACCCAGCATATGGATATGACAATGTTGTAATTATAGGTTCCCGGAACTTATTATCATTCATTAGTGATTGTTACTCATTTTATTGTGAATATTTCAATTTTATAATCGCAACTTAAAAAAATGTTTGCATGCAGAGCGCTGGGAAAAAACTGATTTTTTTTTATTAGAATTTCAATTCACATGTTCAAAATTCTGAATTGCGCAATTGCATAGGGAAAAATTAAAAATTTGAAAATTTCGAATTTTATTTGCATTTGTTAGATTTGCATGTGAAATCGTGCACCATACATTTATTAATTTTCATTTTTTTTAAATATTTTGTTTCCTCTGAATGGTTCTAAGTTTTAATTGTTTATTTATTCTTAAATTAATAAGTGGAAATTATTTGTAAATTATGTTATTAATAATATGTGCTTCACAGTTTGTTTTTTATTACGCAAATTACGTATTTTACGTAGAAACTTAACTTGCGCGAGTATTCAGTACCCTGTTGCCATTCTAATTTATGGAAAAAATCTTGTACTGTTTTATCAATAAATAGCTACTTGATCATTCTATTTTATTCTTTATAATTATTAAGGAAAAATAGAATTTAATGACAGTTTATGAAAAAAAGGAATGATTTTGAACTTTGCGCGCAAGCACGTACCCATGTTTGACCTGACATTTTTGGGCAATCATGAAGAACCAATCATAGCAAAGAAAGGTAGGATCCGATTGGTCACAAAATGAAGCGTAATTCAAACTGTTTGCGTTTCATATTTTTAAGAAGGGGAAAAAAAAACATCTTCTCACATTTTTCTATTGATATAGTGTATTTTATCAAATACAATATCATCCAAAGTAAATAAATCCGCATTGAAACATACTTTGAAAGTAACTAATGTTATTAAAAAATCGAACGAAGTAATTCTAGGACAGTTATATTTGTTGCCGCTAGAGTTTCAGAAGACAAAATAAATGTTAGATTTTCTCTTCTGTGATGACGTCAATTTCAAACTCGTGTCTCGTGACTGTCGTATTGATCATCTGATTAGGTGTGAAGGATTGTTCAAAATTTTACCTCTTTGCTTGAATTGTAGGCCAGTAGTTTTAATTTTAAGTAAGTAACTGTGTGCTCGAAAAAAATAATATTGAAAATTTGTTTTCCGTTCACGGGAATCGCAACAAAAGACCGATGACTGCTGATTTATGAGTTCTGTGTGAAGTAAGTCTTTCTCAGGATCAATACAATATTTTCCCCAAAATTGTTCTTTTTAGTATAAAGTCGATTAACTAATTTTTTAAATTACGGAAATCTATTTAAGTTTTTTTGAAGTGACTTCTTCTAACAGTCGAAGGATTATGTTTTACCCTAAATATGATTTTATAGATTTTCGAGTTTTGGGGGAGTTGCCACAAAAAATTTGGGAAGGTCATTTCATGGCTGTTTGATCCTTTTTATTCGCGTTGAATTATGTTTTGTCGTGCCTAGAAGGTAGCAATAAAAAATATATAACTAAATTTTTTCTACTTTAACCATTAACCATATATATTTGGAGTATCAAAAAAATCAAGGAGAATATTATTCTGAGTATTATCCGTAAAGTTATTCAGTTTTAGTATAATTATTATTAATGATCTTCAGGTATATTTTTTTATTTATTTGATTTCCAAGAATTGAGTAATTCTTTGAATTTTTAATTTAAGTGAAATGGCAATCTGCTTTAAAAGTTTTCACCTAAAAATATTTCAAATTTGAATATTTTAGAGTACAATTTATTCGCTTTAAAAACTTAACTCTTAAAAAAGGAATGTTTAAAGCTTCCTACCTGTTTGGAAATCGGGAACTTTTGAATTTGGAAACTTTACAGTTGGAAGCTTTTCAAATGTCTGTGATATCATACTTGCACGCTTTTAAATTTAGAATAATTTTACTTTGGACTGTTTTAAATGTAAAAAGTTAACAAATAAATTGTTTTAATATATAAGTAGCCTTCAAGTATATTATAAATTTTGATCCCTTTAAGTTTTTAATTTCTTCGATTCCACAAAAAAAAATTATTTCGCTTTTTAAATAAAAATTATATTTTCAGGTTCCGCAAGTTCAATGACGTTTAATACTTATTTCCTATAAGAAAAAATTCATTTTTGTAAATTTTGTTCAGAATCGTCAATATTAGCCGAATCAAGTTGAAATTCAACATTTTCTCTCCACAGTTAGCAATAAATACGGATCAAAAATTACTTTTTAAATATTACCACCGTAAACTTGTTTTATAGTTGCCCAAAAAAACACTGTTAGTGAAAAATTGGGTGTTGCATAAATTTACATAATTTTTTAAGAATATATTGTTGTGTTTGGCAATTTTCTCTTAGAATAGAGTTAGAAAATTGTGTGTTTTTTTTTTTAATTTTTCAACTTACCATATTTTGAACTTTTCAAGTCAAGCGCGGCAAAGGCCAATGTAATTTAAATGAGATAATTGTTTAAGCCAGTTATTATTATTTATAATAATATTATTTTTAAAAAATGCCAGAAAGTTGCTGCTTTTTTTTTAATTTGTCACTTTTTCCACTTTTCAATTATAAAAAGGTAATAATTCATGAAATTTAAATAATAATTGTTTAAACATATTGTTTTCTATATCTTCTCCTATAGTAATACTAGATTGTTTCGGTTTTTTGTTGTTGATATTTTCAACTTTTTATCCACTTTTCACTTAATGTAATAATAATGAATGCAAGTTAACAAATACAAGTGTTTTTCAATTACAATAAATAGGCTCTCAGCAACTGCTTAAAGGAAAATTTAATTTACCATGATCCATAAAGATAATTCGAATAATATTTTAAATACACAGTTTTATTTTTAAAAAATGTATTTACAAAAAAAGAGATTGTTTAAAAAAATGTTTCTTTCTCATTTTTATTTATTCTTTGTTCATAACTAAAAAGTAAAGACAAAGTTGAAAATTTCAGAAGAAACTGTAACTTTCTAAAAAAAATTGGGTAAGAGAAGTTAGTAAACAATAATAAAGTGAATAAACAAGTATGTTTCTTAACTTGCATTCATAATTATTACCTCGCTAATTGAAAAGTAAAAAAAGTGGAAAATTGTTGAAGAAACTTCAACTGTTTTGTATTATTCTAAGGTAATATTATAAATAATAATAAATGGTTCAAAAAATTATTTCTGTTAAATTTAATTTATTATTAGTTTGCTCTCACTGAAAAGTCGATAATAAATTGAAATAAAATTGCTATAAACAGTAATAAATTGTTTCATAAGATTTATTTAAACATGTAATTATAAATAGACAAATTCTATGTATTAGAAACAATTTGTATTTAAGAAACTGAAAAAATGACAATTAGCGCCAAAAACTGGCAAAACACAATTTTTTACGTGTAGGATTTATTCTGAGACCCTGTAAAGTAGACTTGCGGAGGTGATATTTAAAAAGTAAGTTTAGATTCGTATTCAGTAGCTATTTGTGAAGACAAACATTGCATTTCAACGTGATTTACCTAGAGTTTAGGAAATTTCAATTAGATTAAAATCAAATTTAATATCCTATTTAACTTCCTTAATTTAAGTTAATGTATAGAATTCCTGAAAATAAAACCAAAAATCCAACGACCAAATTTGGACAACCACTGTGTACAAATTTTGTCGTTGAATTCTTGGTTTTACTTTCAGGAATTCTATTCATTAACCCAATTTACCTAATCATGACAATTTGAAATAAAATTCACAAATGTCTTATTTTTTTATGGGAAATACGTGTTAAACTTCATGCGGCTTGTGGAAATTCTAAACACAATTTAAAAGAAAAACGCATTTATTTTTTCATAGATTGGAGCAAAAGGAGCGATATAAATGAAAATTTGAAAACAATATTTAGACCACCCTATTGCACATCAGTGCAATAGTAGTTCATGGTTCAAAATTGTTCCTTTCCTAAAATCTTTAAAATTGTACCCTTATTAGTTGTTTATTTTTGTGTATTTTAACCAATTTGTCCAAAAAATAGATTAGATCGATAAAAACAAACTAAAGTAGCTTATATTGTGACGAACTTATACATTTTATTTTTGTAAATGTTTGTTTTTAGTTCAATAACATTTTTAAAACCATGTTTCATAAGAATATTAAGGTTACTGACCTTCAAAGTAAAGAAAAATGGCTTTTTATATCTAAAATTAAGGAAAGATAATTTTTCTATTGCCCGAAATCTATAAAAGTATAAATCTACGAGATGTTTACCTAGTGTGTTTAACCAATTTGTTTAATGGAAAAATCTATAAAAATAGACCAAAATGGAATTTGATGTAAAATTGTTACTGAATTAACAGCAAACGCTCTTAAAAATAGAATTTTAAAGTTTGGTAAACTAAATGATATTTTAGTCGATTTTTTCTGATTTTTTGCGACATTTTTAAAAAATACAAACCTGGTAAGAATATATTTTAAAAAATTACAGAAAGAGAAAAAAATGGAGCCATGATCTGCTGTTCATATTTTGCCTCATTTTTGAGAAAAATGAGATTTTTAGTCATTTAAAAAAATCGCGATAGTTTAAAAAATTGGGACAAATTTTGTAACTTTTATTTTTTAAAGTCAATTAATTGTTTTTATTCATTTCATCTTCAACTATTTAAGTCAGGGTGTCTACTAACCGGAAAACTGGGAAAAAGCTGTGAACTAAAATAAAACCGGAAATTAACCGATAATATAAATTAGAACCTTGAATCTGGAATTACATTTGAGGCTTTCGAAAATGCTGATATCTTGTATTAATGGTAATAACAAGACACATAAATTCTAATTTTTACTGTTTAAAAAACTAATAAATCAAATAAAAAAGTATTTAGAAATTATAACTTTTAAAAAAATGTATATCTTTTCAGAACAATAGCCAGAATCTAAACAAATGCTATTCTGAGAGATATAATAATAATTAATAGTAATTGTAATAAAATGAATTATATTACATATGTATTAGTGATATTCTATTAACAACCTTGTAGATTATTTTCAGCTAGCTATTATATCAAGATCTGTGAAACACATGTAATCAGGCTTCTTATTTTTTTAGTTATTTACAAACATATATTTGGTTATTTATTTTTTGTATTTGAGTTGCTAAGTAAGTCTTGAATATAATCTTGTATTTCTTTGATATGAGCGATTAATTATCGAATAATTATTTATTAATTACACAGCCACACAACAACAAAAAAGTGCGCGGATCTGGTAACAAGACACACGTATTCCTATGGATTTTGGGGAGCTGAATTCAAATTCGGTATCAAAAATCACACATCACGTCATGATTGAGCCAGAACCTCAAAAAATGACAAAAAATCATGCACTGAGGCAAATAAATTTCAAAATAATGCCAGTGATGCAAATTTTCACTTCAAAAACATGTCGACAACTGTGAAGGATCAACCGTTGCCTGATATCAACTTATTTAACATAACTTTACCCTACAGAACCTGACAGAAATTTATTGAACTACACGTAAAGCTCTGGAAGCATATTTTCCCAGTAGCAAATGTGTGCTACATCGAATGGGTCAACTCGAGCCTAACCTAGAAATGAATCTAACCTAGCCTAACCTAACCTCACGAAACACAATTAAACTGATTGTGTTGTCCCATTGTGTTTGCGGTACCGCTTGAATCAGCTTGGGCTTAATCTGCAAAGAGTTGAAACCTATCCTAACCTAAAAAATCTAACCTAACTTAACTTCACGTAACACAATTAAACTCATTGTGTTGTCCCGTTGTGTTTGCGGTACCGTTTCATTCAGCTTCGGCTTAACCTACATAGAGGTTTAACCTGACCGATCCTAACCTAGCCGAATGAAATTCAACCACACGTGTGGCTATGTAAGCGTACGGTTCTCATTCTTAAAGGTGTGCTATATTTAATAGGTTAACTCTATCTTAACCTACAAACGAAACTTAAGAGAACCTAACGAAATTTTGCTTAACGCAACGCAACTTAACTTAAGTGTTCCCGTTGTAACACAATAAAATTCATTTCATTGTACTACAGGTGGTTAAAAATTTAGACGCATATTACTCATTTGAAGAAACTTAGAACTACAAGTAGAATTGACTCCATTTCAATTAACCTGACAATGTTTTGTATCAATTAAAATGTAGAAGTTCTTAAACTTAAGGGATATATTTATACTATCTTTCGTGTTTACATTTTATCTTGCTTTTTATCGTAATCAAATTGATTTATAGACCTACTTCAGTCTAATTTTCTGCCTGCTATAACGTGTCCTTTTTTCTTCATTTGTAGGTTAAGATCGAGTTAACCTATTAAATATAGCACACATTTAAGACTGAGAACCGTACGCTTGCATAGCTACACGTGTGGTTGAATTTCTTTCGGCTAGGTTAGGTTAGGTCAGGTTTTGTTAGGTTAGGATAGGTTAAACCTTTATGTAGGTTAAGCCGAAGCTGAATGAAACGGTACCGCAAACACAACGGGACAACACAATGAGTTTAATTGTGTTACGTGAAGTTAAGTTAGGTTAGTTTTTTTTAGGTTAGGATAGGTTTCACCTCTTTGCAGGTTAAGCCCAAACTGATTCAAGTGGTACCGCAAACACAACGGGACAACACAATCAGTTTAATTGTGTTTCGTGAGGTTAGGTTACGCTAGGTTAGATTTATTTCTAGGTTAGGCTCGAGTTGACACATTCGATGTAGCACACATTTGCTACTGGGAAAATATGCTTCCAGAGCTTTACGTGTAGTTTAATAAATTTCTGTTAATTTAGGTTAGGTGAGGTCAGGTTCTGTTGGGTAAAGTTGTGTTAAATAAGTTGATATCAGGCAAGGGTTGATCCTTCACAGTTGTCGACATGTTTCTGAAGTGAAAATTTGCATCACTGGCATTATTTTGAAATTTATTTGCCTCAGTGCATGATTTTTCGTCATTTTTTGTGGTTGTGGCTCAACCATGACGTGATGGGTGATTTTTGATACCAAATTTGAATTCAGCGTCCCAAAATCCATAGGAATACGTGTGTCTTGTTACCAGATCCGCACATTTTTTTTGTGTGGCTGTGTTATTGATTAATTATTGAAGATTGATTATAAAAAATGATAAAAAATATTTACTTTAATACTAAGTGAAGGAGATCTGTTACCTAAGTTTTTGGTTTGATGCAGAAGGGGGAAGCGAGCTGCAGGTGAGGAAAAGAATTGAATGTGCGAGTAAAGTAATGGGCCAAGCATGGGGTATAGGAAAGAGAAGGTTCAAGAATGAATGGGCGGTGTTGTGTTATGGTGTGGAGATCTGGGGATGGAGGGAACATAGGAAAGTAAAGAGCATGCATGAGCGATTTCTGAGGTGGGTAATGGGGGTTACCTGGAGTTGCCCAGGATATATGCTAAAAGAAGAGTTAGGAAGAGGAAATATGGTTACTAGACAAATTAAGAGAGTCTGGAGGTTTGAAGAGAAGCTAAAAAGGGGAGAGGGAAGTAGAATTGCACGAGCATGTTTCGGCGAAATTCGGAACAATGAAGCGAGAGGTTAGGGAACATAGGAAAGTAGAGAGCATGCATGAGCGATTTCTGAGGTGGGTAATGGGGGTTAGCTGGATTTGCCCAGGATATATGTTAAAAGATGAGTTAGTAAGAGAAAATATGGTTACTAGACAAATTAAGAGAGCCTGGAGGTTTGAAGAGAAACTAAAAAGGGGAGAGGGAAGTAGAATTGCACAAGCATGTTTCGGCGAAATTAGGAGCAATGAAGCGAGAGGTAATGTTGGAAATTCAAAATGGGAGAAAGAAAGGAGAAAAATGAGAAGGGTGTGTAATATTCGAGAAAGGGTTATGGAGTGGCAGGACATAGAGTTAGAGCTATTGGTTAATCAAGGAGAAGAGAGATGGACAAAGATTATAGATTCGAGGTACAATAGATCGTATATGATGGTCAAAGGGTTGACGGAACCAGAATATCTGCAAAAAATAAAAAAGGAAGAAAAATGAAGTAGGGTTGTACGGTTCAGAATGGGAGAAGGAGTGAGAGCATGCAGATATTGTATGGATGAAGAGGAGAATTTATGGAGAGTATGTGGATACGAAATGGAGTCATGGGCACATGTATTAGAGAGATGTACAGGAGAGGAAGAGGGACAGCTGAGTGTGGATAAGTGTGTAAGATGGATCTTGGATGGTAGTGGACAGGGAGTGATGTGGATGAAGAAATTGGAAGAAGTAAGGTAAAGCAAGGGAGTAGGGCATGGCCAAACGGGTGATCCTGAAAAGGGACAGTAATAAACGAAAATTGTTTTCAATATCGTTGAAAATGCATTTTTTTATGGTAAAAGGAAACGGAAGCCCTGGAAGCTCGCTCATTTTAGGAATTAATATCACTACTGTTACTATTGTCTATCCTGCGTAATGCGAAAGAGTAGAATGTAAGTAGTAGTAAAGTTAGACTAAGGATGGAATTGTAAATATATGTACAGGGAGCGGAGGCCCTCAAACCCGTAAAAGGGAGAGATTAAATACATATTAAGTGAATTTTACATTAACTATCTTATAAACACATTGATTAAAATTGAATTGTCATAATAAATGATTAAAAATAGTTTTTTAAATCACTCTTCAATAATTTATCGTTAATGCCAAAGACATAAAAATACTATATCTAAGAATTTCTACCAATTAGAATACCTGGAATATTTTTTGATTTGATTTACGAAAGAAATTATCCGAAATTAATAAAGGTAATAAGAACTGTAATATTATCAAAGGCTCGAATTATATTTAAAAAAAAAATTGTTTAATGGCAGAAATCATTAGAAAGTCATTATACATTATTTAAAAACAGTATAATAGTTCTTATAAAAAGTTTGTTCTTTTTTGTCTGCATATAAAAATAAATGTCTAATTTTTTCCGTTTTTCGTGAAAAATTACCATGTTTCCCCTTTTTTTTAATAATTCCGCGGTGGGCTGATGGATTAAAAATTCAGGTTTAGTTGAAAAACAATATTTAATTGATAATTAATTGATAATTAATTCTTTTTAATAGCAAAGCTTAACTTTTTATTTTTGCTTCAAAATTCATCTCTTCTGTTGAAAATTTAATTCTTTCAACTGTTTTGTTTAATATTCGTACTGTTGGATTGAAAATTCATCTTTGGTAGAAAAATCATCTTTCTTTATTGGAAGCTAATTTTTTTGGATGGAAAATTGTTGTCCAAATTTCTTCATTGGATTCTTGGTTTTATTTTCAGGAATTCTATACATTAACATGATTGTTGGACGTTAAATAGGATTTTAAATTTTATTTTAACCTAATTTAAATTTTGAAAAATCATCTCCTTTGGTAGAAAATTTAAATATTAAAAAAAACTGTTTTTAAACTGAAAATTGTACTATCCCATTATTTGTTGAAAATTGATATTTGATTTGAATCTTTAAAATAATTTTTTTACTAAAAATTAAATATTTTCATTTTTTTTGTTAAAAATTGATATTTTTTAGTTGAAAATTCAACTATTTTGTTGAAAATTTTACTGTTTTGTATAAAATTCTCACGTTTGGATTGAAAGTTCAACAATTTGGTTGATTTTTTTTCTTTCTTGACTAAAAAATCTTTCTTGGTTGAAAATGCAACTCTTTTAATGAAAATTCGTCATTTTCGTTTAAAGATTTATCTTTGCAAGCTGAAAATTCAACTTTTTTGTTAAAAATTCATCTTTTTGGGCTTTTAATTCAAATGTTTCCTAAAAATGTATAGTTTTAGTATGAAAACTTAATACTTTTGTTGAAAATTCATTGTGGGGGGGGGGGTGAATTTTCCTCACTTTTGGTGGAAAATTCGACGATTTTTGGGAAAATGCAATATATTTTGACTGGAAATCTTATCAACTTAAAACGTTTCATATTGAATTTAACATGGTATCTACATTAATTTTATTCGAAAGAATTTATTCCCCTATTTTCGTGAAAGAACACCCTATTTTTCCTATTTTAAGAGCATTTTGGGCTGTGAAGTCTGAAATAGCAACTGTCATGTTAGACAAATCTGTGCAGAAAATTACGGCAGATAATTAAAATCTTATGTTATATGCGTTTTACTAAGAGAAGATTTCATATTTAAAATCGGGAAAAATCCGGGAGTATTTAAATATTAATGTTATACATAAATATAGATCCATCTGCGATAAGAGAAATCTCATTATTCTTGAATTGAGTCATTAAATAAGCAAGATTCCTGATTCTGTTGCAGAAAATTGTTCTCGGAAATAGAAATTTTGCTCGGCACATTTTTCTCCTCTTTCGTAGTAAAGTCAAAAATTCTATTTTGAGTTCATTGCAAAATATATACCCTTCAAATCGTCAGCGCTTTGAAAATCGCGTTTTATTACAAAGTATCGTTTCTTTTTCAGCTCTGGTTGTGATTCCAAAGAAATTTTGAGCAACCTTCAAGATGGGATCGCTCTTCAGAAGTGAAGAGATGACCTTGTGTCAGCTCTTTCTGCAAAGTGAAGCTGCTTATGCCTGCGTGTCCGAACTTGGAGAACTCGGCCTCGTACAATTTCGAGACTTGAATCCTGACGTGAATGCATTCCAGCGCAAATTCGTGAACGAAGTACGCCGATGTGACGAAATGGAGCGCAAGCTTCGCTACTTGGAGAAGGAAATAAAAAAGGACGGCATTCCCATGCTCGACACCGGGGAAAATCCCGAAGCACCCCAACCACGTGAAATGATTGATCTCGAGGCGACTTTTGAAAAACTCGAGAACGAATTACGTGAGGTCAACCAGAACGCCGAAGCACTTAAACGCAATTTTCTAGAGTTAACTGAACTGAAGCACATTCTCCGCAAAACCCAAGTCTTCTTCGATGAACAGGAGAACGCTGGTTTGAATTCTACCGAATCCATGACACGAGCATTGATCAGTGATGACAATATCGCCCGACAATCTGCACTAGGTCCCGTTCAACTGGGCTTCGTCGCTGGAGTAATTCTCCGAGAAAGAATCCCAGCTTTCGAAAGAATGTTGTGGCGCGCCTGTCGAGGAAACGTATTCCTTCGTCAGGCAGAAATCGAGACTCCCCTCGAGGATCCCACGAGCGGGGACCAGGTCTACAAGTCTGTCTTCATCATCTTCTTCCAAGGAGACCAACTTAAAACCCGCGTTAAGAAAATTTGCGAAGGTTTCCGAGCAACGTTGTATCCCTGTCCTGAAGCCCCAACAGATCGTCGAGAAATGGCGATGGGAGTGATGACGCGAATCGAGGACTTGAACACCGTCTTGGGACAAACTCAGGACCATCGTCATCGAGTCCTTGTGGCTGCTGCCAAGAACCTCAAAAACTGGTTCATCAAAGTCCGCAAGATCAAAGCTATTTACCACACTCTGAATCTCTTCAATTTAGACGTTACTCAAAAGTGTCTGATCGCTGAATGCTGGGTTCCAATCCTGGACATGGAGTCTATCCAACTCGCGCTTCGTCGAGGAACCGAACGGAGCGGCAGTTCCGTTCCACCAATTCTGAATCGAATGGAGACGTTTGAGGATCCGCCAACCTACAATCGAACGAACAAATTTACGAGTGGATTCCAGGCTCTCATAGACGCTTACGGGGTCGCTTCTTACAGGGAAATGAACCCCGCTCCGTATACGATAATCACCTTCCCTTTCCTGTTTGCTGTTATGTTTGGCGACACCGGCCACGGCCTCATCATGTTCTTATTCGGAGGCTGGATGGTCTGGAAGGAGAAGCCGTTGGCGGCGAAGAAATCGGACAATGAGATCTGGAACATCTTCTTCGGCGGGCGGTACATCATCTTCCTGATGGGGCTGTTTTCGATGTACACAGGACTGATGTACAACGACGTCTTCTCCAAGTCGTTGAACATCTTCGGATCCAATTGGAATGTCTCCTACGACTTTTCTCCGATTAACAGTAACAGGGTCTTACAACTGAACCCAAACTCGACGGACTACATTCAGCATCCCTATCCTATCGGTATGGATCCTGTGTGGCAGCTCGCTGAGAACAAGATCATATTCTTAAATTCCTACAAGATGAAGATTTCGATCATCTTCGGCGTGATTCACATGCTTTTTGGAGTCCTCGTTGGACTCTGGAATCACTTGTACTTCAAGAGGAGACTGAACATCATCTGCGAGTTCATCCCGCAGGTTATCTTCTTGGTCTTTTTATTCTTCTACATGGTCCTGCTCATGTTGATCAAGTGGATCAAGTACGGTCCAGATGGTGATGAGAAAGAAGGTCCATTTTGCGCTCCTTCTGTTCTGATCACTTTCATCAACATGGTGCTTTTCAAAAGCAGTACTTATCCACCAGTCTGTGAGACGGCTAATATGTACGCGGGGCAAGAATTTTTCCAGAAGTGTCTGGTTATCTTGGCACTTCTCTGCGTCCCGTGGATGCTTTTTGCAAAACCAGTAATGATGATGCAGGAGAGGAAGAAGCAGCATATTATGCTGAACAATCACGCAACCGAGAATGGAGACTTGGAAGGTGGAATTCCAAATCAGCAGCAAAATGGACAAATGCAGGGTGTCCACAAGGACGAGGAAGAAGACATGACAGAGGTATTCATTCATCAAGGAATACACACTATTGAGTATGTCCTTGGAAGCGTTTCGCACACTGCTTCGTATCTTCGATTGTGGGCATTGTCTTTGGCCCATGCACAACTTTCCGAAGTATTATGGAATATGGTTATGAAGAACGGGTTGGTCCGAGAAGGATGGATTGGAGGATTTTTCCTCTGGGCTGTATTTGCCTTTTGGGCCGTTTTAACTGTCGGTATTCTCGTTTTAATGGAAGGTTTGTCGGCCTTCCTTCACACACTCAGGCTTCACTGGGTCGAATTTCAGAGCAAGTTTTACGCTGGGCTGGGCTATAGCTTCCAGCCCTTCTCGTTTGAAATCATTCTGGATTCTGCTCAAGCGACAACCGAAGATTAAAATTTGTTTTCTTTGAAACAAAAGTAAATTATATAAAACACTTAATAATGCTTGTGATGTTTATTTGTCTCTTTTGAGCAGATGAAAAGCGTGTTGAGTTTAATTCATGTTATTATAATATGTTTTGCCCGAATTGGAAATAAAGTTCTGATACCTATTATAGTTTAAATCACTGTTTATTCATTTTGAGTATCATTTTCATATTTACAAGTTTTTATGAGATTATTTAGTATTTTTTCACGATTGCTTGGACAATTGAAGCATTGACTGAAATAACGTTGTATATCAACACATATTTTGTATCCATTGAGTTCTATGTATATAAGTTTTTCTTTGAACTGCCTCTATTCCGCGGAAGCGCGGTGATAGAAAATTCGGTGAGGTCTCAGTTAACCGAAATTTAGTTTCCCCAAAAATTCAAACATAGAAGTACGAGTTCGTGAGTGGGAAGTGCGCAAGTACCAGATAAGTCGTTAATTTTGAAACTAAGTAAATAAATATTAAAAATATATCACCGCAAATATGTGTCTTGAGTTAAATAAACTCCGATTTTAATAAAAATGTAAAGTTTAAAACGTTTCAGTTTCTGTAGTGTGTTCTCTCGAGGGGAATATATTTTTTAAATAGATCTTTTTTATAGAACAAAAGGTTAACAAGTTGAGGCTATGTTAGGGCATTCTTGACGGAATTATATATTTAAATCAGAAGCATTTGGGTCTTACAAAAAACTTCCTAATGCACACAATTTAAGGTAATGTTAGAGAATTCAAGCCAGAATGATCTGACAGAAACAGTTCGAAATTTTAGGCAACTCAGAATTTCCTTTAATTTAACCCTAGACGGATTGTTGTATATAACATCCTGTTTCAATGAATAAAAAATGTTTAAACAAATAAAAATCGAGAACAATCGTGTTTTTGACAGTTTTTGGGAAAAATCATGTCATTTCTTTTCTAATTAACTAATTTACAATTTTCAAACGCCATTTTTAAGGGGACAAATTGTATTTTAAGGTGGTGTAGCTTATAATTAGGTTCCTTCCAAAAAGTACATTTATTTGAACATTCGAAGTTAGAAAATTTAAAAAAATGAGGAATATCATAAGCGCGGGCAGAATGCTTCTTATTATAAATAATTTGAATAAATAATAGGTCAATCTCTTTGTTTTCTGATACTCAATAAGATGGTTTCATTTAAATAAAGATAACAAAATTAAGAAAAAGTTTTATTCAATGAAAAAGCGGTTAGTAAGTTTGTAAGATAGAAAAAATTCATCGGAATTCAAAAATGAAGCCTCTTCTAAAAAAATCTATTTTTATTTTTAAACTAATTCTCGAAATTAAATTAAAAAACAATTAATTACAATAAATTTTGCATTAAATAAGATAAATCTACTTCGGTGCAAAAGTTGCACAAGACCGCCCTATGTTCGTCACACACAGGTCGGTTGCAACTTCTTTCTCTTTCCTGTGACACTGTAGTCACAGCATCGGCACTTTTTAGTTTGTATATTCTCGAGAACTTTTATGAAAAAAAAAACAATTGTTTATTAATTGATTTATTATTAGAATTTATGAGCACTCTATGACTTCAATTAAGAAAACAACTTTACATTGATATAAATCACATTTTTAGTAATTTTTACATATAATTTTCACTTAAATTACAAAAAATCAATTCGAAACATTAAAATACCATGATATACTGTAAATATACGTCAAATGCGTTCATTTACATGAAAATATGAAATTGACTTAACGTAACGAAACTCGAATGTAACGGATCCTCTGGGGGACAAATGGGCCCCAAGCGCTTAGCATTTGCTTTTTACTTGACAGACAGCGAACAACCGGCAACATCGACCACTTCACCGCACTCTAGGATAGTCGAACTGAATTATGGTTAGGGTCTGCACCAATAAATCAGAGATATTTGCTCAGGAGAATTAATTAAATTTCGCCTGGGGCACATTTGTCCCCCGCAGGATCCGTGTAGGATTAATGTTATTTTAGAAAATTCTCGAAAGAAGTGGATATTTTTTATCAGTGATAGTTAATTCATTTAGAAAAATTATAGATTAGAACCTACATTTGTTCAAATTTTTGAGTTTTTCAAAAGACCTTACTTTTGATGTTTTAAAGTATCTTATTTTGACGAGAATCCGCTAACAAAACCTACAATATTTCAAACTATTATATTTTAGGAAAAAACTGTTTCTGACGAAAAATATCCAATTCCGCAGGAATTTCATAATATATAACCTAAACTTTTTAAAAATTATGAATTTCATAAGGATCTACACTTTTAATATCATAAAAATGCCCCAATTTTTAAATTGCAACGTTGGAAATTAAAAAATTATAATTCAGAAACGTTCAAAACTCTATAATAAATTTATCTTCAAGGTGATTATAGTTTTAGTAAAAAAAAATTTTCATCTTTAAACATAAAAAACTTGTAAATATATGAGCATTCCAAGTTAAACAGTTTTAAAATAAAATGATTAAAGGAACAATATAATTTTATTAGAAATAAACATGTTTAAAACCCAGTAAATCATACTGGCCACCCGAGTAATAAGCGTAGAATAGAGAAAAATTAATATTTTCAGATTTCAGCGCAAAAGTGAAGATTATTCTATTAGTTTGAATGCGCGATTTTTCTATCTATTTAAAATGTCACAATAAGAATAAGATACCTCCTAAATTTATTCACTTCTATTTCCATCACGACAGCCACACAGTATTCTATTCTCCCAAAGAGAACGTGTTTTCAATACATTTAATTCCTTCTAATTGTACCGGTAACGCACCTCACAGAGATATTTTTTATTCGTCAGAAGTGGTCATATTTTGATTTTATTCAATTCCTTCTAATATGTTCACAAAATATGTGTAATAAGTTGTTTTAATTCCTTCATGCGGAATGTAAATTCTGAAATTTTAATTCTCATCAATTCAACTATGCCTCTCTAGAGTTAAAATTATTTTAATTCACACATTTAAATAGATTTGTTTGATGCGTTTTTAGGCGTTTAACTATATTATTAAAAGATAAATAAATATAAATTTGAATATTTGCGAATTTATAAGTTATACAAAGGTTTAATAATGAAAAATAGGTTAAACAAATGCTCTCGTTAAATTTTACTAAGTCGATTGAAAGGAATAGGATTTGCAATTTTTCTGTTCTCGTTGAGGGATTTTTAGACCGAGGAAAAATCGCGTATTCATAGGAATACAAATTCTTAATTTTTCTGAATTCACCGCTTGTTACCGGGACCGATTTACATTTGACATGCATCTCGTGAAATTATAGTAATTTAGGAAGATTCCAGCAAGATTTTCTCTAAGATAATCTGAAGATGTTAAAATTTGTAAGTTTTTTTAAAAAACCAACTCTTTCAGTTCAAAAATGATCAATTCCAGCCTTATTAATTTCCTAGGATAACCTGAATTTACAAATTTTTAAGTTTTGTAAAAGACCTATTTGTTTGGAAAAATATCTAATTCCACGGAGATTTCTCAAAATTGACCTAAAATTTTTCAAATTTGCAAATATGATAAAAGGCACAAGTGCTTTTGTTGTAAAATATCCGTTTCTGACGAAAAATCTATAACATAACCCAAAACTCTTAAAAATGTAAAGGTTTCGGAAAGACTTAACTGTTTCAGATAAGAAATATCCAAGTTCAGAAAAAAATCCATAACAAAAACTCAAATTGTTTTAATCCATAAATTTTCTAAAAAAAATTAACCGCCTCTATCATATAATATCCTTTGTGAATATCCATTAAAAAAATATATATTCCCCTCGAGAAAAAGCAATACAGAAACTAAAATATTTTGAACTTTACATTTTTATTAAAATCTGAGTTTATTTAATTTAAGTAATGTGATGATCGCGTATCCCGCGCTCATCTGCTTATGGGATCATGTAGAACTCAACCCTTTTTGCATGGTAAAGAAGAACACCGCTTCACCATAAAGGCCTAATCGCTAAATTTAAAATTATATTTCGCAATTTTTATTATTGTTCTCAAACTCTCTTATCTTTCTATTGGCAAAAACGAGACAGGCGTGACACAAGCCGAGAAAAGAACCAGAAAGCCTTTTTCTTTTCTCGGGTAAATGAATGCACTTAGAGTAAGTTAGCACATAAGACCTTACTTAATAGTTCCTATAGATGAGACAGATTTTCTGAGAAACATTTTTAATTTATATTGCATTTTGTCTAAAGTGTTCACAAGTATAAAATTTAACCCTCTTAAGAATCTGTCTCTGGAAAATGTAATTCTTTTAATAAAAGGTTGTTGCTTTAAAGAAACTGACAGTCAGTCATAAAAAAGCTATTTAATTAATTTTCCTAAGGAAAGAAGGCACCAAGACGCTAAAATAAATATTCCGTCAACGAAAACTGAAATCATTTCTCATCGTTTTTTAAAAGGAACACTAATCAAATAAGAAACTTCTCGGATCTCTGGTGAGTTCCGTGATAGTTTCACTTAAAAGTCTCATAGTACATTCAAGCCCTTAGTAATTTAACAACTAATAAAATATATCACAGAAACCAATTTTCATTCCCTTCTTTCCTTGATCAGACAGTTATGGTCAACTAAATCGTTACAGCCACCCTAAGTGTCAAGAGTCAAGGCGCTTCAAAAATCTCAAGTAGGTGCGGATAGACATGACTCGACGGTAGATAAGAGCAATGGGATTCTGAGATGCATGGGAAAAGTTAAGAAGGAGGTCTCATTTTCATTCTAATTTTGATTGGTTTTCTTAAAATTGGAGACCCTCCTTAAAAGGAGGACCCAGAAATTTGATTAGCTTAAAAAATGATCTTCACTAGAAACCCTTTCTCTGAAACCTCGGAGGCTCAAAAAAGAGGAGACCGATTCTTGATATGAAGGGCAGAATTAGACTAGCTTTTGATTAGAGAAGTCGTTTTTTCTCTTCCGCGAGTAGCTTTTCATATTTTTAACTCGACATTCATTACATTAATTGTATAAAATAACCTTCCTCTAAATAAATGATAAAAGTGGGCGCTTGTGATTATTTTTCTGTTTAAACCTGTTATTTTTTTACTCACCTATCTTCATAGGTCTTAAATTTTTTAAACGGATCCACGTTTACCTTTCGAGTCCGGACGGTAATATCGCGACATATATAGAGGACGCGATACCCGGGTTGTGACAGTAAAATATTTGCGGCGACATCTTTCGGATATTCATTTATTTAGTTTCAGCATTATCGTCTTTCCTGACTTTATACTATGCAGACTTTCAACTTACGAATTTTTACTTCTATGTTTGAATTTTTGGGAAAAATAAATTTTGGGAGAAATAAAATTTGGGTTAACTGAGACCTTACCGAAAATTTGACAATTTAATTGGGAAAGAAATGTCAAAATAGTGAATGTTATATACTTCGAAAATGTACCTTTCTATAATTCTAACATTAAAGTTTTGAACAAAGGTAAAAAAAGAAAATTAAATTTATTAGAATGACACGCAGGAAGAAATAAAAGGGCTAAAGAGGCTGAAGTAAAACGTCCAGAATCGGTAATAGCAAATATAATATTCAAAAATAATAAAATAAATAAATGATTGATAAATAATTATCAGAAATTGTACTAAAAAATACGGTTTAAATTATTTTTATATAAAATTTAAATTAAACTTTAAATTACAATTACACGAATAATTAAGTGTTTTTCTTTCCTTTGTTTTAAAGAAAAGCCGAGAAATTATATTTGTATTTTTTACAATATATGCAGGACCAAATTTGTAAATAATCTAAACTAATCTAAACTAAACTTTTATTGATTGAAATTTGCCGAATTCAAATTTGAAATTTTTCGTCGACACTCTTAAACGAATGTAATTTTCTATTCATATCCTTCAAAAATTCTAAATTAGTTATAGATATGTAAACTTACGAGATTAATTGAGAGAGATGCGAAATACATGGAACTAAATAACCTCGACTATTTTGACATTTCATTCCGAATTCAATTTTTAAATTTTCGATCGCAGTGCTTTCGCGGAATAGGGAAACAGTTAAAAGAAAAACTCATATTCATAGAAGTCCATGAAAACAAAATATGTGCTGATAGAACGCTATTTCAGCCGAGGCTTCATTTATTTATTTTTTATGGTGAATTTAATATTTTAGTATGTTTGTTCGAATTCTGCATGCCATTTTTTCAAGAATTTTTTAAAAACTTAATCGCTCACAGGGAAGGCCGCTGGGCCGGAAAACCGGGAAATGAGAGTGAATATATTTTTTGATTGGGAATTTAACAAATTTTTAGAGAAAAAATCTGTCTAATTTATATTTCTACCGTTTTTTAAATAATTAGTTGAAGATTTTCCTTTTTAGATTTTTAATTTTAAGCATACATTTGAATTTAAAGAATTTTAAAATCCCATTTTAAAGACCTAAACAATTGAAAATGATAAGCGTTTAAAAACTAAGATTTTTAATTAAAAAAACCTTTCTAGTTGAGCGACTGTAAATATAAATTAATAATTTTTAAAATTGAATTGTACTTTGAAATGTAAAAAGTGAATAATAATTAATTTTATAAGGCGATTCGAAATAAGTTCACATTTTTATAATTTCCAGATTTTAACGTAAAAATTAAACTGTTTCAATTGGAAAGTCTTATTACTTACACAAATGTAAACAACCGATTGAAACTTTATAAACTATGTTTATTTTTTAAATAATTACAAAATAATATACTTATAATCCAAGGCTTTTTATTAAATCTCAAATATTATTTAAGTCTAAAATACTCCATTTTTAAACCATTCAATTTGACATTTTTTAATTAAGATAAAGGGCAATTACTTAATATTTAGAAATATCTGACTTCGCTCGCAAGTTACGCCTAGGGCGCGCGACTGTTGGTTATCGCGCTCGGTCTTTGTATGTACCCCACATTTGTGCGCAAACCTTTTAAATGAAAGGTCAAAGCATCGACAAATTTTATTTGGTGATTGTGAATTCTTTTTTGTTAAAGCTCCTTCGGCTTTAACAAACATACATTCTCATCACGTATCGGATCTCATGCTTCGCACTTGATTACGTTGAAAATGCGAACTTTTCTACATTATGTTCGACTCTATTATATCAAATGTATATTATATTTTATTTGTGTACCTCGGCCTGGGAATACTTATTCAGATATTGCAAAATAAAGTACAAATCTTATTTTTAATGATTACTTTAATATTTGTTTCTTAATTGCATTGAATTAAATTCTCAGCCACCCTGAAAAATGTATATTATTACCATTCATAATATGAATTAGTATTGGAACAAAAGTATTTTAATTATATTATTTTTATCATTAAAAAAATGTGCATTCTATTAAAATAAAAATGATTACATAATATTTTATATACAACTTGTGTTCTTTTTCCATAAATTTAATTTCTTTATATTCAATGTAGACATAATTTAGGCAAAAAAATTTGTTAAATAAAATGTTATTGTATATTGTGAAGTCTTTCCAAAAAGTTTATTTTTTTACTTTTAAAATATTGTTATAATCAGAGTGTGTAACAAACCTACGTGTCCCATCAAAAATTATTTATGACAGATTTGAATGATTTTTTGCTATTTTTTGGAAGAGCAACTTTAGTCTATTTAATTTTTTCATAGCTTGTCTGCGTCCTATTAAAAAGTGAGTAATGAAAAATTTGTAGATCTTTTCAGAGCGCGCAATTTTATTCAATTAATTTTTTGCATAAAAATGGAATTTTGTATTATTTTTGTACGATAAAAATTGAAATTTTCCAGTTTTCGACCAAATTCAAATAGTTATGGTAATCTTGTAGGGCGATCAAAAATCAACGTTTTTTTCTTTTGACTTTTTTTTTGTATCTTGCTTTTTTTGGCTTAAAATGTTCATTTTAGTTAGGTTTTTTGGATTTTGAAAATGCTATAACTCTGATAATATTCTTTTCATCGAAGAGAGTCATAAGGCTAAAAGACAGCTCGTTTACGTACTTGTTCTTTCTTTTTGGGCCTTAAAAAAGTGTGCCAAAGCAGAATCCAATCTGATCAACCTATCAAAAATTATCGTGCCTACAGGCTACAGACAGACAGGCACACCTTCATAAAAAACGTTTTTTCTGATGCAGTGGGTCTCAAAACGTGGAGATTTGATGAAAATCGACAATGTAAAATTTTACATAAAACCGATACCATTCGCACATAAATTTCGATGCAAATAGTCCACGACCTGATTTGAAATCAAATATAGATTTTGTAAAAAAATTTTATTTAAATTTTATTCTTCTCAAAGAACATATGTATCAAACAGCTAGAACATACGAGTATATGGACTTAATACTTTTCAGGTTTTCAATTAAAAACAAGAAAACCCTCCGTGATATCACCCGCAGAATGACTTGTCCCCCCATATGTCACGATTTGTCACGCTTGACAAGAACCCCTCCCCCTGCCCCTTGGTGTGTGACATCATAAGTAAACGCCTCTTAATAAATTTATTAATATATTAATTTATAATATTTATAAAATTTATAATATATTATTCATATTTTAAAAAATAGTTTAAAATTTGAAAAAGTGTAAAACGAAATGTGTTTCAAGATCTTGAAATAAAATTTTTAACCATTTTAAAAGTTTTCCATCTATTTAAAATAAAAATAATTTAACTTTTAATTTAAGAAGTTTTCAGTGTCTTTAAAAAAATATTATCGTTCAATTTTTAATGTTTCTATATTAAAATTGCTTAAAATGATATAATTTCGAAAAAATTCTAATGCGTTGATTGATACTTTAATTTAAAGCATTGAAAATATGTAATAACCTGGATTTATATTTTTCAACTGAATCTAAATTAATAGGAGCTTACAATTTTTTATTTGACAATTTACCTTCCTTTAATTTAAAATTGTTTACTTGAAAAGTGTTAGTAGATTCCATTTGATACGTGTAAATTATTAAAAGTTTGAATACAAAACTTTTTTATTAAAAAACTTTGAAACTTTAGTTTTAAAAGTTTAAAATTCAAGATTTCCACTTTGAGTGCTTTAATTTGTAGCTTACTTATTGTTACTTCAATTGGAAAAAATTTTGGCGATAGAGTTTAATTTTTTCAATTTCATTAAACGTGAAAAATGTTTGCGAACCGGGAATTTTTTTCTTCGAATAAAACGGCCACCCTGCGCTCGGAGTAAGAGCCAATTTTTCATTATATTATTATTTGAACAATAATGTCAAATTTGCTGATAAAAATGGGGCATAAAGGTAAATTAGGAAAATTCTTATATATAATAACTAAAGAAGCTAAATTATTTAAGATTGCTATAAAATAAGAATTTTATAAGAATTTTAAATAATGAAGTTCTTTTAGTTATTATATATTTTAAACTTTATAGAATGCAACGAAATAAAGAACTTCATTGATTACAATTTCTGTAAAATTCCTAACCGCCCTGTCAGAAACCCTGAGTCAGAAAAAGCTATTTTTACGAAGGTGTCTGCCGGTCTGTAGTCTGTACGAGGGTGGATTGATAAGTTTCCGGCCTGACCAAGAGATGGCGCCACTAGGCCTACCTTGAGGTGGCGTTCTATAGTACCATCCTTAGATAGCTTG